>NC_047024.1:15417907-15717907 GCF_902652985.1 Pecten maximus
ATTATTTTGACTCGAGCTCTGACCGGGCCTCGAACTTACGATCTACGGCACTCAATCGCCTAGCCAGAAATATCCGCAGCTTATACCGCTGTACCACATTGGCGTTATATATATATATATATATATATATATAATAATAAAGATAGAATAAATGATGTTTTAATCAAGATCATATTGCAGAATTCATCAAAGATGATTCGTTGCCGACAAAATAGTAGATGTTTTCAATTGAAACTAAAATAGTTTAAACCATATTAAAAGTTACATTTATTTCCCAAACGTTTGATCTCCTATCTTTATCTTGAATATAAATATTGGCCAATTAAGCTAAGTAATTAATTGATTAAGTAAGTTGTTTTTTAAAGACATTATACAACGAAATATCAATGTTATAAACTCAATTGTTTCATTTTAATACTAACATG
This sequence comes from Pecten maximus, assembly GCF_902652985.1. Taxonomy (NCBI): domain Eukaryota; kingdom Metazoa; phylum Mollusca; class Bivalvia; order Pectinida; family Pectinidae; genus Pecten; species Pecten maximus. The sequence goes on from NC_047024.1 coordinate 15,418,333, forward strand.
CTATTGTGATGATACATAAAGGTAAAAAAACAATGAAATAGTAGCGACTTTACAGCTAAATGAATTATCGAATTTTCTAGGTAATCCACTCTCAGGTAGGGCTCAAAATATTACATAAAATAACCTTCACACATATATATAGCACATGAAACTGCTTTGTAAGTTACATAATACATCAAGAAAAAAGCCCATGTACTGCAGATAATCTCTACGGCTGTTGGCTTTTACTACAAATAGCTATATCATGGATTAACCTTATGATCGAAAGTATTTTCTGATCCACGCGAGCTTCTTCAACCTGTACATAGCGTGAAACTTATGTCGACTTTATAGTGTTATCTCACTGAAGTATCCTGCCGAAGGCTTCCAGAAGCTCACCTAACCCGGTAACATTAAACTGACGGCAGTTGAACCAGTCTTTCCTTCTCCCGAGATGTTGAACGTTAAAGTTTGCTTGTGTGTTGCTGGGTTACGGCCGGTATAAACAGCCAGTGCCATTTTTCGGCTGAGTCTCCTTGTAGTACTACTGTCCTTACTGAACAACTTAAGTGAGGTTCTAAGCATGCAATCAAGAGCAATTAGGGTAAAGTATCTTGTCAATGGACACAGCCAAGAATCTAGAATCTAGCATGTTTCGGCCAAGAGATAAAACCCAACGTCTTGCGAGGGTGAAGACTCAACTACAGACTAAAAAGGGCAAGGGATATGTTAGGCAGAATAACTTCCGTTGGCCGAACTTGGTAAACTCCAACAGCGTGACTACCCTTTTATAGCGACTATTGTAAACCCAAGCCGCAACTATAACGTCCTTAACTATGACCTACAGGAGGGATATATTCTTCATATAGATTTTCACTTAAGCAAAGACTTTTTTAATTGTGCTTTCAGATAAGAACAAGGGCGTTTTCCTGTTCCCTATACATGTCGTATCCCTGTAATACTTCATTTGAAGAGCATCCTGTTGGTTTCAAGTATGGATACTTATGTGTCTGTTTCAACACTCTATACATGTATACGTAGGTACTGCATCACTCCACCAACGCCCACACACACTACAAGTGTTCCACTTTATACTTCACACCACCAGATATTCTAAAAGCACTCCATTATGTTCTCAAGGTAAAGTTAAAACTTTAGCCAAATTTGAGCAAAAACGTTTAGCCAAAACTGAAACATGATCATTTTATGAAAATAAGTTCATTCCAAAAAATTTGTAAATTCAACTCTATTGGATTGAATAGATAATGTTTCCTGCCCCTAAAAGATATTCATGTATTCTTTTGGTATGTCCACTGTACAGAGTAAAAGAATCTAAAATGAATTTAAAGTGAAATGTGTAATAACAGCCTTTGATTGAAATATAAATATGATTATGCATAGTAGTAATACTATTATTAAGTGAATGGAGAGCCATTACAAAACTTTAACCTCAAGAATACAGAGAAAACAGTTAAGTTCATAATTGGAATAAAATTCAACAACTCAGCATCCTAATACTATTATTAAGTGAATGGTGTGCCATTATAAAACTTAAACCAAAACTTTAACCTGAATAATACAGAGAAAACAGTTAAGTTCATAATATGTCAAAAATTCAAAAAAAAAAAAAAAAAAAAAAAAATTCAGTTTTAACCATACAAAAGTAATGCCACACACTCAAAGAACCTCTATGCAAAGAATCTGCATCCTAATACCATTATTAAGTGAATGGTGTGCCATTATAAACTTTAACCAAAACTTTAACCTGAAGAATACAGAGAAAACAGTTAAGTTCATAATATGTCAAAAATTCAAAAAAAAAAAAAAAAAAAAAAAATTCAGTTTTAACCATACAAAAGTAATGCCACACACTCAAAGAACCTCTATGCAAAGAATCAGCATCCTAATACCATTATTAAGTGAATGGTGTGCCATTATAAAATTTTAACCAAAAATTTAACCTAAAGAATACAGAGAAGACAGTTAAGTTCATAATATGCCCAAAATTTAAAAAAAAAATGAAAATATTTTTTTTTCAGTTTTAATCGTACAAAAGTAATGCCACACAGCCAAAGAACCTCTATGCAAAGAATCAGCATCCTAATACCATTATTAAGTGAATGGTGTGCCATTATAAAACTTTAACCAAAACTTTAACCTGAAGAATACAGAGAGAGAAAAGTTAAGTACTTAATATGGAGAAAATTTCAAAAAATGAAAATATTTTTATTTTTAAGTGTACAAAAGTAATGCTACTCACCCAAAAGAACCTCTATGCGAAGAATCGGCATCCAAATACCATTATTAAGTGAAAAGTGTGTCATTATAAAACTTTAACCAAAACTTTAACCGGATGGACGGACGGACGGACGGACGCAAAACCTATAGTCCCCCCGGTTTCAAGGGGACTAATAAGAAGGAACTCACTGCAGTTTTCAACTGACTTGTTCAGTTTGCTTTCAATTCGACATATAATTAATAATTCATCTTCGAATAGACATGATTACATGGTAGAATTGGAAAGAGAAGAGAACAGAGTGCCCACAAGTTTTGATAATGATCAGGTAATGCTCTTTCATTAACAGGTGCGATTTGCGCATTTTTCATGCATGACAGAGGATAGTTTCCGATTACTTATAATATAACATTTGTACTACGTTTACAAGGGACGACTTCGGTTGGTATTCGAGCGTCTACCCTTTAATATAGTATGGCTGTTCCTTCTAATGTGATTGGATATGCGTATAAAGAAAAGCCAATCACTGCCATGCTTCAAAATGGTAACGCATGCACAAAAAAGTTAAGCTGTTGTAGTTGGAACTCTTCTAACAAAGGGCCGTGCATGGTTGATGGAGTCGCTGTAATCTGAACGATTATAATTAGAGCAAGTCGAATCTCAACTCGAGTCCCAACCGAAGTCGCTCAAGATCGGAAGGTTTCCCTACAGTCTAGGTAGGTGTTCCCATAGTCTAGGTAGGTGTTCCCATAGTCTAGGTTGGTGTTCCCACAGTCAGGGTAGGTGTTGACACAGTCAGGGTAGATGCTCCCAAGGTCAGGGTAGGTTTTCCCACAGTCAGGGTAGGTGTTCCAACAGTCAGGGTAGGTGTTTACACAGTCAGGGTAGGTGTTCCCACAGTCAGGGTAGGTGTTCCCACAGACAGTACCGGGGTGTTTACACAGTCAGGGTAGGTGTTCCCACAGTCAGGGTAGATGTTTCCACAGTCAGGGTAGGTGTTCCCACAGTCAGGGTAGGTTTTTACAGTCAAGGTAGGTGTTCCCACAGTCAGGGAAGGTGTTCCCATAGTCTAGGTAGGTGTTCCCACAGTCAGGGTAGGTGTTGACACAGTCGGGGTAGATGCTCCCAGGGTCAGGGTAGGTTTTTCCACAGTCAGGGTAGGTGTTCCCACAGTCAGGGTAGGTTTTTACAGTCAAGGCAGGTGTTCCCACAGTCAGGGAAGGTGTTCCCACATTCAGGTAAGGTGTTCACACAGTCAGGGAAGGTGTTCCCACCGTCAGGGTAGGTGTTCCCACAGTCAGGGAAGTTGTTCCCACCGTCAGGGTAGGTGTTCCAACCGACAGGGTAGGTGTTCCCATAGTCACAGCAGTTATTCCCACAGCCAGGGTAGGTGTTTCCACAGTAAGGGTAGGTGTTTCCACAGTCAGGGTAGGTTTTCTCACAGTCAGGGTAGGTGTTTTCACAGTCAGGGTAGGTGTTTACACAGTCAGGGTAGGTGTTCCCACAGCCAGGGTACGTGTTCCTACAGTCCGGCTAGGTGTTCCCACAGTCAAGGTAGGTGTTTACACAGTCAGGGTAGGTGTTCCCACAGTCAGGGTAGGTGTTCCCACAGTCAGGGTAGGTGTTCCCACAGTCAGGGAAGGTGTTCTCACAGTCAGGTTGGGTGTTTAAACAGTCAGGGTAGGTGTTTACATAGTCAGGGTAGGTGTTCCCACATTCAGGGTACGTGTTCCTACAGTCCGGGTAGGTGTTCCCACAGTCAGGGTAGGTGTTGACACAGTCAGGGTAGGTGTTCCCACAGTCAGGGTAGGTGTTCCCACAGTCAGGGTAGGTGTTCCCACAGTCAAGGTAGGTGTTCCCACAGTCAGGGAAGGTGTTCCCACAGTCAGGGTAGGTGTTCCCACAGTCAGGGTAGGTGTTCCCACAGTCAGGGTAGGTGTTCCCACAGTTAGGGTAGGTGTTTACAAATTTTGGGTAGGTGTTTCCACACGCTGAGTAGATGTTTTTTGGAAATTCCGAGTATGTATTTCCTCCAAGTTTAGGTAATTGTTTTTACAGTCTGCCTATATCCGACTACAGTCCCTAGTTACCATTTACGTTTTGAGAATATGACTTAACCTGGCTTTGACCTTGACATATATCGCGGCTGTCTTCTTTGAAGCAGGAACACCGGTCCTTATTCATCTTTCACTGATGCAATGGTCACTAAGTAAATACATATTTGTCTTCGTACATGTGCCTTGCTCTCGTTTGATACTCTGTGAGATCGAATTACGGGTTTGTTATTATGTAGACCCTCTATTATCAATTGCATATTGAAATCTCGACATTGTGCCCCTTATTTATATTGCATAACACCTTAAAATAACCTCAATGCCGGTAAGCAAAACTTTTGATATCGTCAATAATAACTCGATATAACGCCTCTTGGTAGTTAGTGTGATCTTGCTGCAATACCTCTATGAATGCATCAACACACTTTCAGCCACCAGTCATATTTCAGTTATATTTCGGTAGATCAGATGTTCAGATTTTCCATTGAAGTTAATTTGAACTGAAATATTGGACTACTGTTGTAAAAGACGAAATTAAACGTAGTATATCCATCTCTCTATGAGCATTTATGTATCGCACATGAGGTGTCATTTTAAAATGTTGATCTAGCCATGTGAGTATTTGTATGTCACAGAGGAAATGGCGTTTTTAAAGTCGAGATTAAACCCTAAACTATAATAAGTTATCATTACCAGGTGTCTAGATCATGTCTGGTAATTTTTGATAGTATCAATCAATATTTCTAGAATTAGCTTTGGGTTTAACCTGAACTCCGGTGACTAGGTAGTTCTATAATATCAGAGATGCAACTGCGCCGACAGCATATTCATTGTATGTTACGGATGAGCCTCAAATTGCACTGATGTTATAGAAAATATCTTATCAACACAAATCATAACCAAAAACAATTAAAGTGCCATCATAATGATCGCTTTCTTTATCTAAAGTTATAATCACACAGGCCTCACCTCACCACCCCTAGATCTGTCATGATAACCTTTGATTGACATGTTTGTAAAAAAAAAAATAATAATGCATGGAAAATTAAAAATGGTGCAGAGGAGTCTTATTGATAAAGGGTAAAACAATAACTTATAATGATGCACAAGATTATTGATATTTACCACTACAGGCCTAAGGGTAATGGGCTCGAATTCCTGAGGGCTCTATTTTATCCTGTGTTGGAATAGTATTTATGTGTATTTGCTTAATTGTTGGTAATTATTGTATCAGCTTTTATTAGTTTGTTTGCTTTTCTTATTCTCTTACAGATACAAATTGCAACACACCATCTAACCTGGTTCTTAGCATAGCACGACAAACGCAGTTGTATCGGTTCTTCCAGAATTTATTTACATTGAAACATATAAATATAAGCGTACATTAATAATCAAGCTTTGTATCATAGATCATAAAGATGTAACACGTACGAATCGTGTGGCCATCACTGACCTTGACAATACGGAATTACCGAGAACCATAACAACAGCAGCAACGCCACCATCACCTACCCTTGCGTAATCCAGGCATACTCATTGCTGCACCACTTCCCTTGGCCGTTCTGGTCTTTATCCCAACTGCACAATCAATTCCGTGTCAAATCAAAGAAAATCATTTTATTCTCTGTTCACATACTGACATGATGAATTGAGAAAAACATATTTAACAATATAATATATACAATTAAAGTAGTGTTGGTAGTTGATACACGGCACTATTAAACAACAAAACATTTCCATTCTTATCAAGGACGGTAAGTGTTATTAATTAATCTGATAAAAATATACATTTTCATTAGTTACATAAGATATATTCATTCGTTCGTTAAACTTATATTTGGTCTTGACCAAAAATATTTGTCTATATAAAAAATTCTGTGAGCAGATAACGCTTTACATTCAAGTAAATAATGAAATTCATCACCAAATTGTTGACCATTCCAATGTGAACATTTTCTTTCCTTATACTCAATCGGTGCCATCTGCCAGTTTCAACAAAAAAATTATGATTAGTAGTGCGAAATTTACAAAACATGACTCTATCTTTATCCGGTAAAATATCTTTTAGAAGTCTTAACTTAATAAAATGTTTTAGCCATAAAGGATTACATTTAGAAGAATATTATATATTTCATAAGTAACTCATCCCACATTAATTTTAAAAACTTATGTATGGAACAGGTTTGTCATCAAAATGATGACAATAACAAAGTCAAGATTTCATTTTCTTTATTTCACTCTGACACACTTAAGTGTGTGACAAGAGGTCAAAAAATACACAACAATTGTATAACATGGCATCGAGAGCAGATGGATAAATTGACAGGTCCAACAGGCTGCAATGAAATGATGACATTTTCATATACACAAGTAATTTTTTATCATAATTGTTTTTTAGAATTGTTTGTAATTTTGAAGAAATATGTCTACCCTTTTTATTAATCGTACGCTACATATTGCAAACATTCCCTTTATCTTATTAACATTCGGATTTGTATAATATTTTGGTACAAATGTTTCCCTAATCTGACAAATAATTTTTATTTTGTTTACATTTAAACAAATAATGAAATTCATCTCCTACTTCATCTTCATTACATAGTGTACATTTTCTTTCATCGCGAGGGATTCCTATCCAACGACCAGTTTCCAAAATAATTATATATTTAATAATATTTACTAATCGGAAGCATCCTGATTCCCCGTATACCATATAATTTGGGGTACCTTTTTTTATATTAAGTATTTTCTTAATAAACTTCAAATAAATTGTCTCTAGGCAGGTAATATCTTCGAATCCCCAAATCTATGTTGCGTTTAACAATATGGGTAATATTAGTGTATCAAATAGTGTAAATTGTAGGTCAACAGTAAATTGATATTCTGAATTTCCTATACACTGCAATAATGTTTTTTGAGCTTAGTCCGCTAATTTCTTTTTTGCCATAGCAAAATGTCCAGTGTGGTGTTTAGGGGCCGCGGTGGCCGAGTGGTTAAGGTGTCCCGACGCTTTAACACTAGCCCTCCACCTCTGGGTTGCGAGTTCGAAACCTACGTGGGGCAGTTGCCAGGTACTGACCGTCGACCGGTGGTTTTTCTCCGGGTACTCCGGCTTTCCTCCACCTCCAAAACCTGGCACGTCCTTAAATGACCCTGGCTGTTAATAGGACCTTAAAACAAAAACAAACCAAACAAACCAGTGTGGTGACACAATAATCTAAGATCTGGATAAGAATCTGCAATTTCAATTTCTTGCAAGTACAGCGTAAACTTACGACTAATTTCTTAGATTTGTTTAACTTCAAATTTCCATTATTTATAGTTATCACCAAACACATATAATGCTTTCTGTAAACTACCAAGTGATTCTGCTAGTACGACAGTATCGTCGGCATATAACAAAATAAATAGCTTTAGATACATTCCTAAGAGGTTTTGACTAAGGTTATCAATGTCTTGTAGACACTTCACCTCGTTATTACTAAGAAACTCCTCTAATCTATTCAAATAAATTGAAAATAAAAATAATGTCCTATTCTATGATAAATATATTGACACTAGTGTTTGCTTTACAAAAATATTATCTGTGGTTGCATAGCCTTTCTTAAATCCGGCCTGATTCCCACTAATGAGATTGATTTGATCAGACAACTAATTCAATTTAATATTTAATATAGATGTAAATAATTTCCCAAACATGATACAAAAGGTATTGCCCTATAATTGTCGTAATCAGTGATGTCACCTTTGTTTTTTTATATTGGTTTAATTAGTCCCACAGTCCAAGATTGTGGTATCGGCATCAGTAGCGTGGTTAATAGGGAACAACCAACCAATTGAAAAAATATATTTTTGAAACAGCCCCTGTGTATAGAACGTTGAGCCAAGGATAAAATGTCTGGCAGCCACTGATTGGCCAGTATGTTATGAAGTGAGAAAATAGATATGTAGCCTGATAGGTAACTATCAATAAGAAATGTTGATATAAATTTCTTAAGTCCGATTGGTTTTTTTCCCAAAAGTTCACGTAATAATAGTAAACAGGTAAACATTTAAGATTTTTGAGAATTTTTACTGCGAAATTCACCTATTTTTAAAATGGCTACCCTGGAGAAAATTTGAGCTGAAGGACCCAACTTTTTTTTTTATTAGGTGTTATATCAGACCCTAAACTTTTGTTATAAACCATAATAGTCATATTCAATTCAAGAATTTGAATGAAATAATCCAAAACGTTAACACTAAGGTCTATGGGAAAACAATTGGTTGGTTGGTCTCTAATAACGTGTTAAGAGCCCGTTATGTTGGCCTTTCGGCCTTTCAGTGGACGATAAAAGATAGGCTATTGTGTAGCCGATGTAGTATGGAGGGACTTTTGAGTTCACTCGATTGTTTTAGCCATTAATTCAAATGACTTGTTGCGAGACATATTGCGATACATTTTCTTTAAATAACAGTTAAAGTTATGTCTCTTATCTCGACGATGTTAGAATTCGTAAGAAGTAAACAAAAGCCCTATGGTGCTATTTAATGTTTACTTTTCTCGATTATTTTAGCCATTCGTTCAAATGACGTCTTGCGATACATTTTCTTTAAATAGTAGTTAGAGTTATGTCTCTTATCTCGACGGTGTTAGAATTCTTATCCGAGTTGTCAATAATATTGAGGAAGAAGTAAACAAAAGCCCTATGGAGCTATATCTAGATTTAATGTTTACTTTTCTGGAAAAAGAGTCCAGATGAAACAACGACAGACCGCGAGGAATTCATAGATGGACAATACCATATATGTTTCAGTGAATTGGAGTCCAGATGACAAAGCGACAGATCGCGAATAATACGTGGATGGACAGCAACACATCTGTTTCGGTGAATAAATTCAAATAAATTCTTTATTCGCATGCTCGGACATTCACGTTATTTCCAAATATGTTACATCCAGTGTTGGCAATTTTTTTTTTTCAACTGAAATCTGCGTAGAACTAGCCTGCGTCGTAACTTTGAAACCAGATAGTAAGCAACTGTGGAATTTTGGACAATGTTTCAATATGCGCAACCGCGTCACGCCAGTAATTGGCAAACCATTTGTTCTTATTGTTTGACAGCTGTCCCCATCATCAAAACCAGACAGGCAGACGACAGCCCTACGTTTTAATACCGTATTTTAGCCATATCACAACAAAAATGTCACCAAATACTTGAACAATACTACTAAACACTTCCTCAATCCACCTCACAACTCCATCACATAAATAATTTTGCCGACAAATCGTCTCAGTTGGCTTACTAAAGACAAGATGGCTGAAAAGAATTGACCGTAATGTTGACTAGGTACCTGTTGATTAAAATTTGGTACAATGTAGCCTGGGTTCTATTAATATTTGTTATTAATTCTATAATCAGGACCCGACCTAATGATCAACAGGTAAGGGTCGGATAGCGGGGATACACAAATGTTAATTGTTTTGCATTTAACGTTGATACAAGGCATGGTATTAAAAAGCATTTGGATTCTTTGAAATGGCGAATTGATTAAAACAATCATTCTCTTTGGTATTATTTAATTTTGTTTTTGTATTTGTGACAATTTAATGTATTTAAAGAGCTTAGTTCTACGGGCTACTCAGACTGGGTATGTAACTAGATATCTCTTGCTCTCCAGGCCAACATCCTACCACTTAGCTAAAGGGAAACTCCTGCTAGTCTGGGCTGGTTGGGGGCCTTATACCCTTAAGCTTTACAAAAAATTAACCATAAAAGGATAACCATCTTTAGACAGGCATCTACATTTAGGAAACAAAAGTGTTCTTATTACGCCTATATATATAATAACGTACATGCCTTTGTGTCAATTTACATAAAGATAAATGTCACAAGGCACTTAATATATATACGTTAATTGTGCTGAGCTCTATCATTATTATATCGAAACAATAGTCGGCTGTTGTGTATATATTTACATGCAATTGTTTATACTGTCTAGCAAACATATGATAGATGGGATGAAAAAAAGAGATAGGTATTGGAAATTATATTATTTTCTAGGCTAAATGCAGATATTTACATTGCACATAAAATGTAAATGTTGCATACTCTTTACATTACTAGCACATTAATGAATTACTTATTTTAAGCTACCTATATTGTATCATGTATCAAAATAAACTACGGTACATGTATAATGTTATTGATCATTTCTCTGTGTATTGAAATTCCAATCTTGGCCAGTATTGGATGGAGACATTAAAGATCACAAGATTATTAGAGTGAACTTTCAATTATAAGATGTTAGTATCTTGACAATGTTTATAAGGTATATATTATCAACTCATTGATTACTAGTATATATTTTTAACGTGAATTTAATGTGAACATCATGTGAAATTCACGTAAAATTGTTCATGTGCATTTCATGTGAATGTGAGTTTCATGTAAAATTGCACGTGAAATTCATGCAAAATTCACGGGAAATTCATGCGAAATTTTCCATGTGAACTTCGCGTGAAGGAATTTTGCCTCTGTGTCAGATACAACTACAAATCACATACAGAGAGCAATCGGTGATGTATGAGTCTTTGGGTATTTAAATGTATGTAGGATTATTAGCTTTAGGAATGAACCTCACAAGATCACAAAGTCTTCGCTCTGACTGAATGATGCCAGGGTCTTCGCTCTGGAATGTCTTGCTCTAAGAGTTATGTCCCTTAGATTGTAATGCACCGATGTTACAATTATAATCATACTTAGATACTGCATGAGGGTTTCCGGACGTGTCTGTAATTCTAAGCAAGAATAACAACACATATCATTAATGTTGTACTTTTACATTTTAGTGTTTCTGAAAAACGATACATGTACATAGGTAAAATGTCTTCATATCAATTCAGGTCAAATTCTTGACCTGAAAAGGGAAGATTAGTCAATTCATATCAAGAAATTGACTTGAGTTTGACCTAAAAATGACCTGAAGTTGACCTAAATTTGACAAGTCAATTTCAGGAAAATATGTTTTCATGTCAAATTGACCTTAAGATATTTTACCTGTGAAGGTGGATGATTTTGTACATTGACGGTTTGCGCCAATAAAAAGGTTTTATCCAAATTTTCAAAAATCATGATAATGTTAGAATAAAATTATACTCATCTTCAATATCTTGGTGACGGTACAAAGTCTTTGTTCTCTTTGTAATTTAACATATCTACTTGTATCGATAGCTAAATTATGAGCAGAAAGACGTAATTCCGTAAAACAGGGTTGATACTTGATTGGTGGTACTTTGTCAAATAAAACTGCAAAGTAAAAAGATCAGCAAAATATGTATAAGGTACGCATTTCGACGAGGTATCAAGTAAACCTATGATATTGATAAAAAAAATCCGGTTTTATCAGAAGTACATTTTCATGATATAACTAGAATGGTGCCCATACCACACCAAAGTCAAGAGAAAAAGTCGATGTTTAACATGGAAAGCCCCGTTACAACAATGACTATTATCGTGTTTATATAAATAGCAGTAGGCAGTGTTGAATACAATTATTCGTGTTCTTTAGTTTGAACCAATATCTAATCTTTCTGTATCTGTATTTTGGCATTGCAAGTATATTTTTCAATTTAATATGTACCCCCCCCCCCCCCCCCCCCCCCCCCCCCCCAAAAAAAAAACAAAAACAAAAAACAAAAAAACAAAAAAAACAAAAACAGAAACAAAAAACAAACACAAAAGAAAAAAAATAATAAATGAACCTTTCAATACGCATCACCTTCGGTTATTCTCAATTTTTGCAAGCGAAATTCATTATAGATGTACCAAATAGATGCAATAGGGTTGTGCACTTAAAACTCATATCAGAACAACAAAAAAGAAGGTCAAGCAGAGCCTTGTTCAGCTTATTGTTTCTGTATGTCGTTGAATTGATTATTATACTTGAGCTTACTACCAAAAAAAATGAACATATCTACAATTCCCACTGAATTACCATCATATGTCTAAGTTTCAATATTGTTAAGGCGACCTCTATTTCTAAAGCATGCCGTTTTCGTTTTCTCTGTATTAAAGGTAAAGGTAGATACATGTTAAGGTAATATACAGGTAAAGGTAGTATACAGTAAAGGAAGTATACAGGTAAAGGTAGTATACAAGTAAAGGTAGTATACGGGTAAAGGTAGTATACAGGTAAATGTAGTATACAGGCAACGGTAGTATACAGGTAAATGTAGTACACAGGTAAAGGTAGTATACAAGTAAAGGTAGTATACAGGTTAAGGTAGTACACAGGTAAAAGTAGTATACAGGTAAAAGTAGTATACAGGTAAATGTAGTATACAGGCAACGGTAGTATACAGGTAAATGTAGTACACAGGTAACGGTAGTATACAGGTAAAGGTAGTATACAAGTAAAGGTAGCATACAGGTAAATGTAGTACACAGGTAACGGTAGAATACAGGTAAAGGAAGTATACAGGTAAAGGTAAGTACAGGTAAAGGTAGTATACAGGTACACTGCACCAGATAAAGCGAGCTACAGGAAAAGGTAGCCGCCTAAAGGTAAATCTATCTCCAGGTAGAGGTAACTACAGGTAAATGCAGGTTTATGTACAGAATGCTAAGGATAAAGATTAGGTAGTCTCTAGGTATCGGTAGACTACAGGTAAAGGTAGTTACAGGTAAAAGTGACTATAGGTAAAGGTAGCTAAAGATAAAGGTAGCCAAAAGGTAAAAGTAGCCTACATGTGAAGGTACTTACATGTTGATGTAACCTACAGGTAAAGGTAGTCACAGGTAAATGTGGTCATAGGTAAAGGTATCTATAGATAAAGGTAACCAAAGGTAAAAGTAGCCTACAGGTAAAGGTAGCTACAGGTAAAAGTGGTCATAGGTAAAGGTAGCTATAGATAAATGTAGCCAAAAGGTAAAAGAAGCCTACAGGTAAAGGTAGATAAGGGTTAAGGTAATTTAAATGTAAAGCTAGCTACATGTCAAGAAAACCTACAGGGAAAGGCAGCTGCTGTTTAAAAACATAGGTAATCGTGAACCACTTATACCTGTATGGTTGTTTTGGTATACATCACCTGTTTGGATCTAGACCACTAATAGTCTAAAGGCAGCGCTCTATTATTACAACAGCTGTATAGGTTACACTCAGACATGTTTACTAAGCGCAGAAATAAATGTGATGATTTATAATTCGCAGACATAATTGTATCTGTGATTACAGTCGTAATCACGCCACTTCCTCCTACCAACGTTGACATAAACACATAGATTACGTTCATTATAATAAGGGTGATTTCCATCCCATCTCCTGTCATTCCAATAGACAGTTTCACCGTTAGTAATCCATTGGAAACTGCCGATATTTGTCTTTCTGGCTCCTATCCAAAAATGATTTTCTAAAAAATTTAAAAAAAAAAAATACCATTTTACATATTTAACACATTTCCCCTAGGTACTGTTGTTATAGAGAACAATGGGAACTGATAGCAAAGACTCATTATACATCCTAATAACAGTTAAAGTGAAATAAGTATTAGAAAAACTGTGACCGTTAATACTTTCTACTACAAATACACGTTAGTGACATAATAATGCTTATTGATGTTTGTTAGTATACAATTTACCGTTAATACTTTCGACGACACCTACACGTTAGTGACATAATAATGCTTATTGATGTATGTTAGTATACAATTTACCGTTAATACTTTCTACTACAAATACACGTTAGTGACATGATAATGCTTATTGGTGTATGTTAGTATACAATTTACTGTTAATACTTTCTACTACAAATACACGTTAGTGACATAATAATGCTTATTGATGTTTGTTAGTATACAATTTACTGTTAATACTTTCTACTACAAACACACGTTAGTGACATAATAATGCTTATTGATGTTTGATATCATACACTGTATACGTCTACACGGACTGTTTCGAATCGCAATAATTACACCGACGATTCAACATCACGCAAACATGGTTTGGTACGGAAGAGAAATCGGCATCTGATAAGTTATTTATCAAAATTGTCCAAAGAAAATCTCAAATTCAAAATTATAGTGCATTAAACATTAAGAGGAATAATGTTTTCCCACTAAAGAGAAAATTCGCTAATCGCACGATGCACGATTAAATTTCCGGGTATAAGTTATTTTTTGTAAGCTCTTGTAGACCTAAAGAATTACCCGATTCCATCAAGTATCCTATGCTAAGTCCATATTGGATATCACGTGTTAATTATGATTACTTACCAATAACTTCCGTTAGAAAGTCAATGAGTCTCTGGCTCGGGTCCGTCACGAGGTTCGCCCCAGCTAGTTGACACTTAGCCTATTGTTTAGAGATAAGCATTACATAAACCATCAAATTAAAATTTGGAACACATACTGGCACACTACAGAATGTAAGATCACATTAATGTTGATTTCCATCATTCAGTTCACATTGGAGATGATTCACATCACTAATGTAACCCTTAGATCATATTAGTGTTGATTCCGATCACTTTAGTTACAGCCAGATCATATTTGAATCATCACTAATGTAACCCTTAGATCATATTAGTGTTGATTCCGATCACTTTAGTAACAGCCAGGTCATATTAGTGATGATTCACATCACTTTAGTAACAGTCAGTTCACATTAGAGATGATTCACATCACTTTAGCAACACGCATGTCACATTACTTATTTTTCTCATCATCAGTTTGAGTGTTCGTCAATTTATTATTGCAGCTTTTTTCAAATATATCAATATATTTAGAAAAAAATCGCAATTAAATCAAAACAATAAATAAATGGCAAGCAATAGAAACCATTGCTATAAAAATAAATATTGAATGGCGAAGAGTTGTTTCAACGACAAAAAACAGTTCTCTCCATTCAGCAATATTTAGTTCGTGCAAAATACAAGCTTAAAGCACGCTATTCACTGGGTATAATTAACGAGATTAAATGGTTTAAAGATATGTCTGTATGCAAGTATTTTATACTAATCTAGTGGAGAGAAATATTTTGTTTGAATTTAATGTGTTCTTCTCCTGTCAGCAATGTACATTTGCGAGGCATGTACGGACTGTGTCTACCAGATATTTGATATGCCTGTATCTTACAAAATTGAATTGTTTAAACAATAGGTTTTAACTAATATACATGTATCAAATATGGTGGTTACCTGAGTTTTACTCCAAGACAAATACTGTCGTCCGATGAAGTAGCATCGACCATCAAACATCTGAACATCAAGGTTCGATTGGATATTTTCTGAAATAAAAAAAAAAAGGATATTATCAAAACTGTGAAATGACCTTACTTTAATCATCTCACTGAAAAAAATAGCTTGTCAGTTTGACAAATTTAATTCGTCAAGTTGATTGTCCTTAAAATGGTCAAATAGTAAAGTTGAGGAACCAAAGTCGTCACTTTGACGATGTGATCCTTGTCACTTTGACGAAGTAATGATGTCACTTTGACGAAGTACGTATGTCACTTTGACGAAGTAACAATGTCACTTTGACGAAGTACGTATGTCACTTTGAAGAAGTAATGATGTCAGTTTGACGAAGTACGTATGTCACTTTGACGAAGAACGTATGTCACTTTGACGAAGTACGTATGTCACTTTGAAGAAGTAATGATGTCAGTTTGACGAAGTACGTATGTCACTTTGACGAAGTACGTATGTCACTTTGACGAAGTAACAATGTCACTTTGACGAAGTACGTATGTCACTTTGAAGAAGTAATGATGTCAGTTTGACGAAGTACGTATGTCACTTTGACGAAGAACGTATGTCACTTTGACGAAGTAACAATGTCACTTTGACGAAGTAACAATGTCACTTTGACGAAGTACGTATGTCACTTTGAAGAAGTAATGATGTCAGTTTGACGAAGTACGTATGTCACTTTGACGAAGTACGTATGTCTCTTTGACGAAGTAACTGTTAAACAATGTCACTTTGACGAAGTAATGATGTCACTTTGACGAAGTAATGATGTCACTTTGACGAAGTAATGATGTCAGTTTGACGAAGTACGTATGTCACTTTGACGAAGTAACAATGTCACTTTGACGAAGTAATGATGTCACTTTGACGAAGTACGTATGTCTCTTTGACGAAGTAATGATGTCACTTTGACGAAGTAATGATGTCACTTTGACGAAGTACGTATGTCACTTTGACGAAGTAATGATGTCACTTTGACGAAGTAATGATGTCACTTTGACGAAGTAATGATGTCAGTTTGACGAAGTACGTATGTCACTTTGACGAAGTACGTATGTCACTTTGACGAAGTGATGATATCACTTTGACGAAGTAATGATGTAAAATAAGTTCTGATTCTTATGAAATTATTGAAATCGTACCTTGACAAATAACTATTACACTATTAACCACGAGAGATCACCTTTTTGACGAAGTCATGTCTGTCACTTGTGTAAAACATCAGGCGAAAAAAGAAAGTTGCAACTGATAAATTAATAATTGATCTAGTGAAAATATTTCATCATCATGAAATGTTTGTCTTGAAAAATCTCTTAGTTATAATATATACAAATTACTATGAATAATAAAAAGATGTGATTTTCTTTGGCATGTAGATAATTCAACTTTATTCCAAAGGTGTGACTCTTTCAACATCTTGGGACACATAGCAGCATAAAAATTTAACATAATAATATGTCATTCATTTTCCAAGCTACACAGGATTTTATGTATGCAATAATGTGACTTGTTTTCATTTTTGATATACAGCTAATTAAAAATAGCAAAAGGCAATCATTAATAATTAATCTCAGCCCTTCACAGAAACCTACCACCTGTAGAGACTTCAGGATCAAATAAAATTACCACCTGTATCTCTTTTCAGGATCAAGTTTTCTGTTTCCTGACTGTTATCTAGTTTCTAGATGAATATGAGCATTGTTAACGCCATAGAATCCCTTTTAAAATGTTATTCTGCCTATTATAAAGTCCAAAAAACATAATCCATCGCCCTAGTTATTTCGGACACCACCGATGAGAGCTTTCTGTCCAGTTCTTCGAATTCATCATATAGTCCTAAGATGACTTTCTGAATGAAGAGGAATGTTTGGCCATTTCCTAGGATATCCTTAGTTGAAAGCATATATAATGGTGACAAGTCCGCAAAAAAAAATCCACTAAAGAATTGCACTGAATGATTTGTTCCCCATCTATTTCAACACAAAAGTCATCATCCATAATTGTCATGACGTCATGGTACTTCAGTTTCATCCCTGCTTAGTCCTCCTGAAATTAGCACAAACATAATCTAATATAAAGTTACATGAATGAATATTTCATATCTTTTAAAACAATCTTGTAATTGTTTACACTTTTTAAAGTGCTTCCATTACAAAACATAAAGTTTCAACTAAATGCAGCATGAAGGTGTGAATGGATCAGTAGTCAATCTTAGTACATACTTTCTGTTTATAAGATATGAAATATAGACTTCACTTACCTGCATGTCACTTTCAACACTTTTCAAAACATACATCTTTTCCTTGAAAATATATGGAAATCCTCGTAGGCAGGCACTTCTTTTTACTACTGTAATACAATAAGTTAAGTATTCCTTTACTACTGGAATGGTAACATAACATACACACATAACAAGGCACTTATACTGTAAATTAATACAGTATGTTGATTACATTTTTATACTGATGTTGACAATTTCTATGCAGTTACACCTCATTTTCCACGATATATATACATAGAAAACAGTTGACCAGCTGTGTAATTTTATCCAAAAATAAATGATCTATACGATCACTAGTAACAGCATTGTTCAAATTTCAGATATATATATTTTTCATACAGACACGTGCCTATTGCAAACGTATCATTATATTTTGTTGAATGTAAAAATGTTGCCTATTTTTTCTATTGATAACACATTAATGACAAAGGCAAATTTTGACTCGTACCGGGACACAATATCGGCAGTACTAGTGAAGAACAAACTGAGTATAAATCACATTAATGCTCTATATGTTATATATACACAGTGTCTGACATGGGTGCAGCCATATTGGCTCTGGAACTTCCGGGTTTTACAGCAATAAGATTGTGTAGCACAGCATACACAATTTCTAGAGATAGTAGTTTCCCTGTTTTTACTTCGATAAGAGGTCTGTTGATTTATAAAGAAGAAATAAAACTAATTTTAATCAGCTGCAATTTCACAGTGGATCGGTAAAAAAACAGTTCTACCATACAAGGACTTAGACATGTCCTATCAATTGATAAGTCCGTGGTTCTTTAATACATCAGCACAATTCTAAAACTTTATTAAAAAATTATTCCGTGGCATAAACAGTATACAGTTGTATGATTAACCGAAATAACCATTATCGTTAGATATTAGATCTACTCAAAATCTCGAAACTGAGCTCTTGTGTGCAATACATGCTGTTGTAATAGTGTCCCTACCTCAATATATAGATAGATCATTACTCAAATTCATATGCAAGTTATGAACAAACAAAAATACTTACATTGTATACTTTGTCGACGAAATAAGCTTCCTTTAGATAGGGGTGTGCTGATCTTTTGAAAAGACTGCATCATCCGCGCGTATACGTAGTAGCGGTCACTCCTTGTGAAATATGATCACACAAAGAGATGCTGTTTAAGTGGCGGGAAGTGTTACCTCACTGGAGATCGGAAGTGGGGTTATCTGATTAACTGACCAAGAGGATTTGTCAAACTGATAGGGATGATTCGTAGAGTACAGTTTGACGGACTTCAACAGGGACTTGACTAAGTTCGTCACTTTGGGGAGTTTTTTCTTTCAGTGCTGGATGCTTCATTGATAAATTATTCGTAATTTAATACAAGATTATTTCCTGCCTAAAATGTTCTGTCTCATTGTGACTAGGCTAGTTACAATACATTATATAACATATAATTGATTTGTGATAATTGATCGCTCTAGCTTTATGTTAAATCTTTTTAATTCGCCAAATATTCCATTCTTTCAGCTTTAAACCTAGCAATGCAACATGAAGCTGTATATTAATCAACAATCGGAAAAATTAAAGGCGATGCAATTACTAAAATGTTTCACAAATACAGACATGACGGATGATTAGGAATAAATGAAACACCTCGTTCGTTAAAAAAAAAACAAAAAAAAAACAATTGAGTAACGACGGTGGGGGATGGACAACAATGCAATGTCAGGAGAGAAATGATTATTATTTAATGTAATGTCAGGAGGGAAATGATTCCTATTTAATGTAATGTCAGGAGGGAAATGACTCCTATTTAATGTAATGTCAGGAGAGAAATGATTCATATTCAATTTAATGTCAGGTGAGAAATTAACCTATTAAAGTTAATGGTCAGGAGAAAACTGATTCCAATGTAATGTAATGTCGGGAGAGAAATAATCCCCATTTGAATGAAATAATAGAAATGATTCCTATTTAATGTAAAGTCGCGAGAGAAATTATTCTTATTGAATGTTATGTCAGGCGAGAAATAATTCCCATTTAATGTAATGTCAGGAGAGAAATGATTCCTATCTAATGTAATGAAAGGAGAGAAATAATTCCTATTTAATGTAATGTCAGGAGAGAAATGATTCCTATCTAATGTAATGAAAGGAGAGAAATAATTCCTATTTAATGTAATGTCGGGAGAAAAATGATTCATATTCAATTTAATGTCAGGTGAGAAATTAACCTATTAAAGTTAATGGTCAGGAGAAAACTGATTCCAATGTAATGTAATGTCAGGAGAGATTTTTTTCCCTTTTTCAAGCACTATGTTTCTCCCTTAAAGGATTCCCATTCACTATTACATTGAAGTTATCATATGAACCTTAATGACATTTCTAAATATTACAATGTATGATGAGCAATCTCAATTTCATATTAATTATACAAAAAACTAAAAATAAATAATCAATATATTCACCGAAGGAAGCTATGCACTCCAACCTCCTTGTGACATTTTGTTGAAGTATATTCTCAATCCCCTGAATACGGTTTGCCAGGTTCTGAATTTCCACCGAAGGGATGTCGGGTTTGCGGTCAGTTTCTAATGATTTCTCCATCGCCACGATACGTTCAGTCAGGTTCTGGATTTCTGACGAAAGGATGTCCGACGTGGTTTCAATGTAATGTGATTTCTCCATCGCCACGACACGTTCGGTCAGGTTCTGGATTTCTGACGAAAGGATATCCGACGTGGTTTCAATGTAATGTGATCTCTCCATCGCCACGATACGTTCGGTCAGGTTCTGGATTTCCGACGAAAGGATGACGGATGAAGTTTCAATGTCGTGTGATTTCTCAATCACCACGATACGTTTAGCTAGTTCCTGGATTTCCGACGAAAGGATGCCGGATGTGTTGTCACTGCCATGGGATTTCTCTATCATCTTGATACGGTTGGACATGTTCTGGATTTCAGACGAAAGGTTGTCGAATATTTACGTCATTTTTGTGGAATTTCTCCATCGCAACAATGCGTTCGGCCAGGCTCTGGAGGCTCACTGATGGGGGGTCAGTGGGCAAATCCTGGAAATCCGACGAAGGGATGTTGGATGTGGTGTCAGTTCCGTGGATTTTTTCTATTTCCTCGATACGGTTTGACATGCTCTTGATCTCGGACAAAAGAGTATTTGATGATTTGTCACTTTTGTTGGATTTCTCAATCGCAACAATACGATTGGTCAGGGTCTGGATTGTGGACGAAATGATGTCTGATGAGTGGCCAGTTGGAGCTTCGCAAGAGCAGTGTTGTATTACACGTGGCCTAAACAGACGCCAAAAAATATTAAATTGAAGGGCGCTACACAATACCTCGAAATTCCCCACAAACAACGAACTGTGATAAATATTCACCACAAGACGACTTTATAGAGAGAAAATTACGAACTCCTCACAAACCCAAGAACAGTTATAGTTATTCTCCATAAATAGACATATTAAGAGAGAGAGAGAGAGAGAGAGAGAGAGAGAGAGCACTCGCAATACCATGTCTATGGAGAATATAATTAGACGTTTGACCAACATTGTTGGGAATAATCGGTTGTATGGGGATTCCTCTGATTCCCCATAAATCCAAGCACTATTGGAAAAGAATCCGGATGCGAAAATGTGCAAGTTGCCGCCAAAAGTTGAAAATGTGCTATTTTTAGAACAACTAGCAAATTTCATTCTCTTACACTGCCGTAGAAGTGGGCTTGAATAAGTATGGGTAATATTCCCCACAAGACGACTTTATAGAGAGATAATTACGACTTCCCCGAAAACACACACAGTACTTCATTTATTGGCAGCTACTTAAGAAATGTGTTGAGTGAAAGCGTCCAATCTAGCGCATGGAATTATTAAATGTTATCCTTGAAGAGGTAATGAAGCGGGAAATGCCATTCCCCATAACCATGGAGTTTGCCTTATTCCCCAAAAGCATGGTTTTGCGAGAGAGAGAGAGAGAGAGAGAGAGAGAGAGAGAGAGAGAGAGGGGGGGGGGGGGGTCTGATTTGAAGTAAACAGTTACCTGATGTTCGCAAGTATACTCTGCTCAATGCGGACTTCATCAGCTGTTGCTTGGCGACCAGATGCTATAAATTGTCCCATCGATATGGTGTGAAATGAGCAGACAAGTACGCAAGCGAGAAATTGATTGAACATTTTGACGAGACACCCGTAGTCGTTCCTTGAGGTGAAGCTAAAGGTCCTGTTCTTGAAATGACAATTTATATACCTATCAGAGTGACGCAAACACTCTTTAGATTAGTGTATCAGGAACAAAGGAATCGTTATTAAGTGTTTGCACACCTCGTATCTTATAAAACATTTGTCCACACTTTTCACAAAGACGACTCGATACGGAAAGACTTCTTATACTTAGGGTTCTTAAGTTATGTATCATCAAATTTTTATTCATCTATGTATAAATCTTTGCTTTTATCATGTATGTATCAAGTTTGTACTTTGGGATACATTACTGTAGTAAAACTTCTTTCAATACACCCATGCACTAGGAATGTCACGTATGCTAAAATGTCAATTATGATATTTTGCATACTCCATTGAATATTTGACAGTGGGCCTAACGCCTCTTACAGATTCAATTTTTCTTTAGTTTAATTTAAACAATATTTTATTAATATTCATTAATGCTGACAAATAAAACCACAATATAAATCACAAATACATATTGGATTGGAAACCAAGCCAAAAGCTTATACTAATTCCTTCCTTAAAGGATTGAATCATGCGGTGACTCCTTAGGCTGAATTTCCTGGATTACCATAACTTTGTCATCTTATCAAAAACGGGGAAGGATTTCTTGGTTTAAATGAGTAAATTTTAAAGTCTTGATATTTTGTGACAAATAAAACGAAATCCTTCGTTCAACCCTTAGCTGTATTTTACTTAGCAGAACCAGATACAACATTGATCAAATTAAAACACGATAATTTGTGTTATTGATATATTCTATTGACAAATTCATTATATATTTCAAGACTCTTCGTCCCCAGAACCAATAGTAAAGAAACTTCGAATTATACTACGACTTTACAATCAATATCCTGTTCTCACAGAACACGCTTTCGGCAACATGGCGTTGTTGCTGACGAATCTAAAGAAACCAAACGGTTTTATCATATAACCTTAGTCTGAAGATGCTAATACCGTGTGGTTTATACAAAACACACGCCACAACAGTAGATTATACCGTCAAATGTCTCTGACCAGATTTTGATTAAAGCGTTACCCAATTAACTTCCGTGAATTATCTTATCTGAGATCAGCTATCTTAGTGAACGCATGGTTACAGTAAAGAAGGACCGACTTATCTACTGGATGTTACTTCACACATCAGTGAGACACGATACCCAATATTTACATTAACATGTATTCTTTTTAAACATTTGTATAAATATAAATACCAGTTTTTTTGTATGGCTTCCTACCTTGACGTGTATCACCTCTTGGAATTAAAAACCATCGAGGAGAAAATTCATGCAAATATTCCCAAGACATTCAAATGTACAAATATTTAATGGCGGAGTTAGAATGTATGTTATAACTATCATAACCATTTTAGCTACTGATTGTAATACTTATCTGTATGTTAAATCAGAGGGGATGACTTCTTACGTATGTACACATAAAGATATGTACCAACAACCTGTCCTCACGAATGAAATATACATTGCAATGGCATAACAAATCAGAAGAGGAGATCAAATTTTCCTCCTCTTCAAAGCTGTAATACATAATATAGAATGTGTAAACCACATTATATTTCATATGATTATCTCTCGTAGTTTGGGAATTATTAGTGATGACGTGCAATGAATCAGCTGAAGTTTATCTACAGTCAGTGGTAGTTTACCTGTCATCAGTGGTAGTTTACCTGTCATCAGTGGTAGTTTACCAATCATCAGTGGTAGTTTACCTATCATCAGTGGTAGTTTACCTATCATCAGTGGTAGTTTACCTATCATCAGTGGTAGTTTACCTGTCATCAGTGGTAGTTTACCAATCATCAGTGGTAGTTTACCTATCATCAGTGATAGTTTACCTATCATCAGTGGTAGTTTACCTATCATCAGTGGTAGTTTACCTATCGTCAGTGGTAGTCTACCTATCATCAGTGGTAGTTTACCTATCATCAGTGGTAGTTTACCTATCATCAGTGATAGTTTACCTATCATCAGTACTAGTTTACCTATCATCAGTGGTAGTTTACCTATCATCAGTAATAATTTACCTATCATCAGTGGTAGTTTACCTATCATCAGTGGTAGTTTACCTATCATCAGTGGTAGTTTACCTATCATCAGTGGTAGTTTACCTATCATTAGTGGTAGTTTACCTATCATCAGTGGTAGTTTAACTATCATCAGTGGTAGTTTACCTATCATCAGTGGTAGTTTATCTAACCTTAGTGGTAGTTTACCTATCATCAGTGGTAGTTTACCTATCATCAGTGGTAGTTTACCTATCATCAGTGGTAGTTTACCTATCATCAGTGGTAGTTTACCTATCATTAGTAGTAGACTACCTATCATCAGTGGTAGTTTACCTATCATCAGTGATAGTTTACCTGTCATCAGTGACAGTTTACCTATCATCAGTGGTAGTTTACCTATCATCAGTAGTAGTTTACCTATCATCAGTGATAGTTTACCTATCATTAGTAGTAGATTACCTATCATCAGTGTTAGTTTACATATCATCAGTGGAAGTTTATCTATCATCAGTGGAAGTTTACCTATCATCAGTGGTAGTTTACCTATCATCAGTGGTAGTTTACCTATCATCAGTGGTAGTTTATCTATCATCAGTGTTAGTTTACCTATCATCAGTGGTAGTTTACCTATCATCAGTACTAGTTTACCTATCGTTAGTGGTAGTTTACCTATCATCAGTGGTAGTTTACCTATCATCAGTGGTAGTTTACCTATCATCAGTGGTAGTTTACCTATCATCAGTGGTAGTTTACCTATCATCAGTGGTAGATTACATAACATTAGTGGTAGTTTACCTGTCATTAGTAGTAGATTACCTATCATCAGTTGTAGATTACATATCATAAGTGGTAGTTTACCTATCATCAGTGGTAGTTTACCTATCATCAGTGGTAGTTTACCTATCATCAGTGGTAGTTTACCTATCATCAGTGATAGTTTACCTATCATCAGTGGTAGTTTACCTATCATCAGTGGTAGTTTACCTATCATCAGTGATAGTTTACCTGTTATCAGTGGTAGTTAACCTATCATCAGTGGTAGTTTACCTATCATCAGTGGTAGTTTACCTATCATCAGTACTAGTTTACCTATCGTCAGTGGTAGTTTACCTATCATCAGTGGTAGTTTACCTATCATCAGTACTAGTTTACCTATCGTCAGTGGTAGTTTACCTATCATCAGTGGTAGTTTACCTATCATCAGTGGTAGTTTACCTATCATCAGTGATAGTTTACCTGTTATCAGTGGTAGTTAACCTATCATCAGTGGTAGTTTACCTGTTATCAGTGGTAGTTAACCTATCATCAGTGGTAGTTTACCTATCATCAGTGGTAGTTTACCTATCATCAGTACTAGTTTACCTATCATCAGTGGTAGTTTACCTATCATCAGTGGTAGTTTACCTATCATCAGTGATAGTTTACCTGTTATCAGTGGTAGTTAACCTATCATCAGTGGTAGTTTACCTATCATCAGTGGTAGTTTACCTATCATCAGTACTAGTTTACCTATCATCAGTGGTAGTTTACCTATCATCAGTGGTAGTTTACCTATCATCAGTACTAGTTTACCTATCGTCAGTGGTAGTTTACCTATCATCAGTGGTAGTTTACCTATCATCAGTGATAGTTTACCTATCATCAGTGGTAGTTTACCTGTTATCAGTGGTAGTTTACCAATCATCAGTGGTAGTTTACCTATCATCAGTGATAGTTTACCTATCATCACTGGTAGTTTACCTATCATCAGTGATAGTTTACTTATCATCAGTGGTAGATTACCTATCATCAGTGGTAGTTTACCTATCATCAGTGGTAGTTTACCTATCATCAGTGGTAGTTTACCTATCATCAGTGGTAGTTTACCTATCATCAGTGGTAGATTACCTATCATCAGTGGTAGTTTACCTATCATCAGTGGTAGTTTACCTATCATCAGTGGTAGATTACCTATCATCAGTGGTAGTTTACCTATCATCAGTGGTAGTTTACCTATCATCAGTGGTAGTTTACCTATCATCAGTGGTAGTTTACCTATCATCAGTGGTAGTTTACCTATCATCAGTGGTAGTTTACCTATCATCAGTGGTAGTTTACCTATCGTCAGTGATAGTTTACCTATCATCAGTGGTAGTTTACCTATCATCAGTGGTAGTTTAACTATCATCAGTGGTAGTTTACCTATCATTAGTGGTAGTTTACCTATCATCAGTGGTAGTTT
This sequence comes from Pecten maximus, assembly GCF_902652985.1. NCBI lineage: Eukaryota > Metazoa > Mollusca > Bivalvia > Pectinida > Pectinidae > Pecten > Pecten maximus. Next base: position 15,444,578 of record NC_047024.1, read on the forward strand.
ACCTATCATCAGTGGTAGTTTACCTATCGTCAGTGGTAGTTTAACTATCATCAGTGGTAGTTTACCTATCGTCAGTGGTAGTTTACCTATCATCAGTGGTAGTTTACCTATCATCAGTGATAGTTTACCTATCATCAGTGGTAGTTTACCTATCATCAGTGGTAGTTTACCTATCATCAGTGATAGTTTACCTATCCTTAGTAGACTGTCACAATATCAAAGTTAAAGGTCACTGTCCATTCAACAATTAGTAGTTGACATTAGGAATTGATAAACATAATTATAAACTTTGCCTCTTCTTTGATTCAATTAATCACGTTTTCGATTGATGTAAAACATTGACAGAATACCGAATCTTGTCACTGAAATTCTATAAAATGCTTTGATACGAGTGTTGGCTTCGCTCTGAATTATACATGGCTTATAGAGTTATGTCCCTTCGGTCATATCTTCGATCACTGATATGAATAGACAATAAAATGACATTTATTTAGTATTATATAGTGCAATCCTAAAGAAAATGTCTCAGATGTAAGAAGTTATCTGGTGTACTGGAACACACATCAGTCTCCACAGCTAAATCACTGTAATCGTTACACCATGGAATCTTCTCTAATGGACAACATTTCACTTGGCACAGGCGCTTGGCACAAATTCTCAACAATGGTCTATATATATTGTATATGCATACAGATATATGGGTTGTGGGTTTGGAATCTCTATCACATTCCTGTTGCCGCACTGAGTACAGATTACGATTAAATAAAGTAAAACGTTTGATTCACAATTGACAAATAAATGTAATGAGCCGATCACACTTGCCAGTATACATTTTTGTGGAGCCCTGCATGACAGAAACACACTGGTTTGAATCGTAACCGTTCGGTTGACGCTCCCCCACCTGCTATCATTCTCCTTGACAACTTCATCATTAGTAATCCATTTCAAAATTCCTCCTGTTTTTCTGGCGCCAATCCAAAAAAGTAAACCTAAACAGACAATAATAACGCATTGTTAACATTTTCCAAACGTTTGTCCAGATGAATTGCGAAAATAATATTTGATATAATCGGATATTCAGACTTCATTACGTGTTTCCGGGTGTACATGTACCTTATATCAATGAGTTGTAATCAGGCCAAAGTCGTGTTATAATATAAATCCCCCATACACTTTTGATACATGACACCCCGACTCTGATATATATATATATATACTTTTCAAAAAATAAAAAACTATTCTGTTCATTTATTGATTAAAGAAAAGCGTTTGATACTCTTTAGAGGTTAGGTTTATGGAAGAAATTACTAAAGAATAATATTCACGAAAAATATTTAAAATTACAATTGATTTATATGCAAATATTAAATCTTGCGTTATAACTAGAAATGGTATGACCGATGAGCCCGGACAAGATAGCGGAAGGCCGGACAGAAAGACGGAATGGTGGAACGAACACATGCAAAACCGTAGTCCTCGAAGGTTCCCGGCAGTTATGACCTACATTTTGACCTTTGGCCTACATCAAAGAAAACGTTTGTGCGTGCTCTATGTCCTACTCCATTTGTCACTAAAACATCATACTTGGGGCAAAGGTTCTGCTACGTGTGACGTCATGTCTCGTACCAAACATAGGACACACTGGTCTTTATCAAAGTGCTATCCAGTGAATTTGACAGTGTAATAGGCAAATGTAATTGGCCAGCCTTATAACATTTTCCCACGGTTATTGATATTACTACGCGTTGTAGTACTACTCTACGCTTCGTAGTAAACATGGACGACACGATAATGTTTACAGTGGGCACATTCGTCAAATCGATGGCAAATGCGAAGGAAAGGTGGTAAAGGTAATGCAGTCAACTGCTGGTCCTCTGTATAGAGTTTTATTTAATAGAACTGACTTTGAGGTTGATTTGAGTGGAGATAGATTAGCCCTGAACGAAACTGAAAACGTCCCGTCGGTGTCGGAGCAGACTGGGGAAACCAGACAAACTCATGATAAAGAGAACCAATCTCGATTTGCTGATGTTCAAAATGAATCCATTCAAGACTTTGTTGATGTACAGGCAAATGAAAAAAACTTTAAGCAAGACATTTTATGATTTGAAAATTTTGAAAATGTTCATGGCGAAAGAAAATGAGGATAAGCCCATCCATCATATCCCACCATCAGAGCTATGCCCACTACTTTCCAAATTCTTTATCACCATTAGGAAATCCGATGGCTCTAATTATGAACCCAGTTCACTCAGGGGTTTCATGGGCAGTTATGACCGTCAGTTACGAAGATTCAGATACGGGTACAGCCTTGCTACATATCAATGTAGTTATGACCTCATGAATGTTTAAAAAAAAATGTCATTCCTTAAATAACTGAAAATATAGACTGTTAACTGCTAAAATTAATTTCCAAATTTACATTAGCCTTAGAAAATTATTAACTATTTTGTTAGGGTACCCCTTCACTAAACTTGGTGTTATGCAAGGAAGTCCCCTACGACTTACAGAAGTTATAATGATTAATTATTTTTGTGGTTTTGGTTCATTTTAATGCCTTTAAACATTTTGGGAAATAAAAGAAATTAGAGTTGGTCCAAATGTTGACCCCTCCTTTCCCTAAAATCACAGGACACCCAACGGTACGTCAATGTTGGATCCGAGTCTCTGTAATGACCACTTACCATGTGATTGAGGAATCAATTCCAAAAAGTCCAGGACTTCCTGGCTTGGGTCAGTCATAAGGTTCGCCCCAGCTGATCTACAATTGGCCTATTGATCAAAATATTAATATTTTTGTTAAAATATCATATCATTAGAAATCCTTAATAAAGAAGAAAAGTTAAACGCATAAAGGACGTCCAAGTCAGTTTGCTTAAACATTTGATGTTTGTTTTTGTTTGTTTGTTTGTTTGCTTGTTTGTTGGGTTAATCACCCGTGAACAGCCATGGTCATTTTGAGGCGGGGGTCTCCCTGTAATGGTTGGTCCGTCGCATGCCATCCATAGCAATTAGAGAAAGTTTCTTCCCCAAGGACAAACAACCACGACAGCACAGACCTGTCAATTAGAGAAAGTTTCTTCCCCAAGGACAAACAACCACGACAGCACAGACCTGTCAATTAGAGAAAGTTTCTACCCCAAGGACAAACAACCACGACAGCACAGACCTGTCAATTAGAGAAAGTTTCTTCCCCAAGGACAAACACCCACGACAGCACAGACCTGTCAATTAGAGAAAGTTTCTTCCCCAAGGACAAACACCCACGACAGCACAGACCTGTCAATTAGAGAAAGTTTCTTCCCCAAGGACAAACAACCACGACAGCACAGACCTGTCAATTAGAGAAAGTTTCTTCCCCAAGGACAAACACCCACGACAGCACAGACCTGTCAATTAGAGAAAGTTTCTTCCCCAAGGACAAACACCCACGACAGCACAGACCTGTCAATTAGAGAAAGTTTCTTCCCCAAGGACAAACACCCACGACAGCACAGACCTGTCAATTAGAGAAAGTTTCTTCCCCAAGGACAAACACCCACGACAGCACAGACCTGTCAATTAGAGAAAGTTTCTTCCCCAAGGACAAACACTCACGATAGCACAGACATGTCAATTAGAGAAAGTTTCTTCCCCAAGGACAAACAACCACGACAGCACAGACCTGTCAATTTCTTATTAGCTTCCCTAGAAACACAAACTGACACGGGTAGGGAGAGTCGAACCACGCACCTCGGATCTTCAACCGAGGTCACGTGGTCGGCGCTCTAACCGACTGCGCGATTGCAGCCCCTTACATCGTAAAGGAGTACAAATTAAAGATATTTGGTATACACTAATATTCCATGATCTTATTTATGTCAAATAAATGTTCTATTCTGTGCATCTTAAATGAATGTAGTAGGTTTGACTTCTAGGGTATGTTGTAGGCCGAAAAAACTACATGTACATGTCTAAAATAAATTGTGAAATAATGATTCTATACAAACTTTAAGTAGACATGAAGTGATGCCCAATTATTTTGATTACTTACGATAAAATATGTGTCAATCAAAGTGATATACATACACGCCCAATCAAAATGTACATATAACTTATTAGTTTTTTGTTTCTGTTTTCTTTTTATCAATATAATCTAATATAGACAATTAGTCTGCAGTATTATACGTGTGTAAAATATTGCGGGTACCTGTGCTCATGTCCAATTCAAATGTTCCGTTCCAAAAAAGTAGCATCGACCACCAATCAAATGCACCTTCGGGTTCGATTCAATATTTTCTGAAATAAATCCAATTGTCATCTTAACGCATCTCAATAAGTAATTGTTAAGCTTATAATGGGCAATTCCCTGGATAGGATATTGTGCACGACCAACATTAAAATATTACACACGACCTACATTATTATATTACACACAACCTACATTATTATATTACACACAACCTACATTACTATGTTACACACGACCTACATTATTATATTACACACGACCTACGTTATTATATTACACACAACCTACATTACTATGTTACACACGACCTATATTATTATATTACACACGACCTACGTTATTATATTACACACGACCAACGTTATTATATTACACACGACCTACATTATTATATTACACACGACCTACATTATTATATTACACACAACCTACGTTATTATATTACACACGACCTACATTATTATATTACACACGACCTACATTATTATATTACACATGTACACACGACCTACATTATTATATTACACACGACCTACATTATTATATTACACACAACCTACATTACTATGTTACACACGACCTACATTATTATATTACACACGACCTACGTTATTATATTACACACAACCTACATTACTATGTTACACACGACCTATATTATTATATTACACACGACCTACGTTATTATATTACACACGACCAACGTTATTATATTACACACAACCTACATTACTATGTTACACACGACCTACATTATTATATTACACACAACCTACGTTATTATATTACACACGACCTACATTATTATATTACACACGACCTACATTATTATATTACACATGTACACACGACCTACATTATTATATTACACACGACCTACATTATTATATTACACACGACCTACGTTATTATATTACACACGACCTACGTTATTATATTACACACGACCTACGTTATTATATTACACACGACCTACGTTATCATATTACACACGACCTACATTATTATATTACACACTACCTACATTATTATATTACACACAACCTACATTACTATGTTACACACGACCTACATTATTATATTACACACGACCTACATTATTATATTACACACGACCTACGTTATTATATTACACACAACCTACATTACTATGTTACACACGACCTATATTATTATATTACACACGACCTACGTTATTATATTACACACGACCAACGTTATTATATTACACACGACCTACATTATTATATTACACACGACCTACATTATTATATTACACACAACCTACATTACTATGTTACACACGACCTACATTATTATATTACACACGACCTACGTTATTATATTACACACAACCTACATTACTATGTTACACACGACCTATATTATTATATTACACACGACCTACGTTATTATATTACACACGACCAACGTTATTATATTACACACGACCTACATTATTATATTACACACGACCTACATTATTATATTACACACAACCTACGTTATTATATTACACACGACCTACATTATTATATTACACACGACCTACATTATTATATTACACATGTACACACGACCTACATTATTATATTACACACGACCTACATTATTATATTACACACGACCTACGTTATTATATTACACACGACCTACGTTATTATATTACACACGACCTACGTTATTATATTACACACGACCTACGTTATCATATTACACACGACCTACATTATTATATTACACACTACCTACATTATTATATTACACACGACCTACATTATTATATTACACACGACCTACGTTATTATATTACACACGACCTACATTATTATATTACACACGACCTACATTATTATATTACACACGACCTACATTATTATATTACACACGACCTACGTTATCATATTACACACGACCTACATTATTATATTACACAAGACCTACGTTATTATATTACACACGACCTACATTATTATATTACACACGACCTACATTATTATATTACACACGACCTACATTATTATATTACACACGACCTACGTTATCATATTACACACGACCTACATTATTATATTACACAAGACCTACGTTATTATATTACACACGACCTACATTATTATATTACACACGACCTACATTATTATATTACACACGACCTACATTATTATATTACATTCTACCTACATTACTATGTTACACACGACCTACATTACTATATTACACACGACCTACGTTATTATATTATACACGACCTACGTTATTATATTACACACGACCTACATTATTATATTACACACGACCTACATTATTATATTACACACGACCTACATTACTATGTTACACACGACCTACATTATTATATTACTCACGACCTACATTACTATGTTACACACGACCTACATTATTATATTACACACAACCTACATTATTATATTACACACAACCTACGTTATCATATTACACACGACCTACGTTATTATATTACACACGACCTACATTATTATATTACACACGACCTACATTATTATATTACACACGACCTACGTTATTATATTACACACGACCTACATTATTATATTACACACGACCTACGTTATTATATTACACACAACCTACATTACTATGCTACACACGACCTACATTACTATATTACACACAACCTACATTATTATATTACACACAACCTACGTTATTATATTACACACGACCTACATTACTATGTTACACACGACCTACATTATTATATTACACACGACCTATGTTATTATATTACACACGACCTACATTATTATATTACACACAACCTACGTTATTATATTACACACGACCTACATTATTATATTACACACGACCTACATTATTATATTACACACGACCTACATTATTATATTACACACGACCTACGTTATTATATTACACACGACCTACATTATTATATTAAACACGACCTACATTATTATATTACACACAACCTACGTTATTATATTACACACGACCTACGTTATTATATTACACACGACCTACATTATTATATTACACACGACCTACGTTATTATATTACACACAACCTACATTACTATGCTACACACGACCTACATTATTATATTACACACGACCTAAATTAGTATATTACACACGACCTACGTTATTATATGACTCACGACCTACATTACTATGTTACACACGACCTACATTATTATATTACACACAACCTACATTATTATATTACACACGACCTACATTATTATATTACACACAACCTACATTATTATATTACACACAACCTACGTTATTATATCACATACGACCTACATTTTTATATTACACAGGACATACATCATTGTATTAAAAACGACCAACTTTACTATATTGCATACTTATCGTTTTCATTGTAATCATATCATATACGACATACTTTATCATAAATACATACTTTCTACGTTATTATAATACATTAGGCCTTCATTATTTTCCATACTACCCAAATAATTAAATAACACACAACCTACATTATTTAACTACATACGACTTACATTGTTATATTACAATGTGTGTGGTGCGTAACTGACTGGATAGGTATTTACCTGCAACTAAAGTGGCACTTCTAAAAGCATACGTTCTAAATTGATTTCTTTGTTTTCGGAACTTCTAAACCGATGATGCGTGTACATGCAGGTCATTTGATTTAAATCACCATTAAGCAAATATTTATTTATTTTATAACATACATGTACAATGTATAGCCATTTCTTATTTGCTTACAGTGCAGATGTATTACGGCTCTAAAAAACGCCACAGGGAATAGAAAGGTCAGTCTGGGGCGAGGTCCCCAAAAACTGTACGAAACAAGTGTTTGTGTATCATAAATACATGTGTGTTCGCAAGTAAAACGGCGCACGTGTAGACTTCTTTATTTCTTCCGATATGTAGGACAGAGAAAGGCATCATGGGTATCCCTTTGTCACGTGATTGTCTTGTTTATTTGTTTACTTATATAGTGAGTTTCATGACATGCGCACTGAAAGCTCACTAGCTCCGAACGATCATGTGACATTCCGGTTATGTAAAACAAAAATAATTGTGAAGGAGTGACTATTCTCCACGAAGGCGATATGTTTTACTGCATGGTAACTCCATTTTAAGTTTGGAGGACGTCCAGCTTAAGTTTTAACCAATCTCAAAATAGGTTATGTAGACCAAGGTACATGTACAGTAAAGAAAGATGCGCCGATAGGCTAACCGAAACGGTTTTACACGTCAATCGACAACTACATTATCACAAATCATTGAGTATCATTTCCATGCTGCCATTATGGAAACAGTTGCCACCTTTCTATTCAGTAACCCACATTACTTGACTCAGTTATGTACTTTCGCTTTCAAAACATGTTTTCAGTTACCTACGACATGCCGAAATTTACACGGGTCATTTCTTCTCTTAAAACATTTAACGCCACAGTTCTAAAATATATCTTCTTTTATTATGTGAACATGTGTGCCTAAAATATGAAAACAGACACATGTTATTTTCTTTAATGGATCGGCGTCGGCCATATTGGTGGTAGTTAACTACAATGTAGTTACCTACTACTAGTTACTGACAGTTACTATGGCAGACAACGGGACCAAGCGTGAATACGATAGCGGGAAGTTTTTCATAGTGTAACGTAGGTCGTCACATCGGAACACCTCGCCTCTGCCAACGTCTACAATCGCAACACCTCGCCTCCGTCTGCGAACGTAGAAATGATGAGGGGTTCCGACTGGCAACGTCTAGTTTCGCAATCGGAAAAACATCGCTTCCGTCTGCGAGGGGTTCCGATTGCCTATTTCGTAAAAATGACGAGGGATTATGATAGGTAGGGCATATGTATATTCCATTAGAAAGCTCCCTTTCGAAAACAGGTTCAAACGTTTAGATCTGTATAAGATACCCTGAAAGTATTATGACAAGCTACGAGAAAAGTCAAATCGTTTTGACAAAAAAACACCCCTAGTAATGAAATAAGAATTTGAGATCAAAGACCTACAATGTGACCACTTGAGAACATGACGTCACAGCTTAGGGCGAAAACAAAGCGTTGCCAAGGTAATAATTGGAATACGTTGACATAAAGTCGGGAATAGATGAAACATTATTCCTGTTTCAAACGGACATTTTCTCCCTTCATAGATGTCCAATCTTCTGTTACAGTGCATTATTTTAGATATGGCGGCTCAGAAAACTTAATGATGATTCCAAAATCACTGCGTTGAAAAGGCAATTTTAATACCAATGAATCGATACCCTAATACTGCAATACAGAACAAAACAAAACAAAATTTGTTTTGACAACTTGATTTTGACGAAACAGAATCGTGACTTTTGATCTTTTCCACAATATTGTTTTCAATATGTATATAAATGTAATCACCGAATGAAGCGATGCAGTCAGCCATCTTCTTGATTTGTCGGGGAAGTGATTTCTCAATCGCTAAGATACGTTTGGTCAGATCCCGGATTCCTGTGAAAGGTTGTCTGATGGTTGGTCAGTGGGAGCTTCACACGTACCGAGTTGCATTAAAAGTGGCCTAAAGAGATGTAAAAAAGCATTGGTGTAAAAGTGTGCTATACAATAATGAAGTAAATTATTACTTAAAATATACATAATACATCACTACTGCAATCTAGACAGGTAATGCGAATCTGTGTAACCTAAAGAATTATGATATAACTAAACCTATTTTTCAAACTATTGTAAATCAAATAAGCCATACAATCTTTTTTCTAAATTAATAAATATGTTTTTAAATAACACTCGTGTTTTAATGCAGTCATGTCTGCGATGTAGCAGACAAACTGTACATCTTCCGTCATTGCTATTGGAATCATCGCTCTTTTGCACGCGACCTGTAACTTGCATGTGACTCTGTGGTTCTCCTTTGCAGAATGACATATATACATAAAGAAGATAGTTACCTGATGTTTGCAAGTATTCTCTGTTCCATCCGGGCTTCTTCAACCGTCGCTTGGCGACCAGATGGCAGAGGTTGTCCGCTTGATATGATGTAAAATGGAAAGACAAGAACCAAGGCGAAAATTGGATGGAGCATTGTGACAATAGACCCGTGTTCGTATCTAGAGAGGAAAGCTAAATGAACTGTCTTATGAGTAACTTTACATGATATATCTAATATATTTACTAATTACTTATCAGTATGACCCAAACAGGATGTTCATGATTGTATACAAAACAAAATTAAGACCCTGCGTAAACACGACACTATCTTATATATCATCTGCTACTTCCTTCCTTTTCTTTCCAAAACCCTTCAAAATAGGATCTTAGTACCAGGATCAAAGTTTTCGTATTTCAAGTATTACACGAATTTTACTATTTATGTATAAAATCAAGTGTGTGTACTTGAGTTAACATCCCGACAGTCGATATAGTCATTTTCTATTGTTTTCATTTTTTTTTTTTATTGGGGTGGGGGTTTTTTTTTTTTTTGCTTAAAAAGTCAGTTTAATCCGGTAACGTTCAAAATGGAAACAGAATAGGGGGGTCGATGAAAAAGTAACTCTTTGAAATAGACACAGCTGAAAATAAACCAAAGGTCCGCACATTGGGCCCAATAGGGAATGCAGCAATCTTTAAAAAACACATTCGGAATGATGAATTTTGATCAAATCTCGTCAGAAATTATTTGGTGAAGGAGACACAGTGTTTTATAAATGGAAGGTCTGTCTCCCCGGGAGGTGAAGGGGGCGGGGCCTTAACGGGGAAAGGGGATTTGAAGATGACTCGTTGAAATCTTTCTATGAATATGGATTTACAAGTATGCTGAAAGGCAATTAGGAGAGGCGAAATAAATCAAGTTAATTGTTTTTGAATGTTAGGTGATTTCAGCTTTTGATTTTGATTTCTTTTGAATCTTATGGAACCAGACTGCTAAATGTTAGTTTAAAGGGAAATAAATGTTGACTGCAATATACGGTAATGAGAGAAAGATCTCGAAATGGGAAACGTATTGTGTAATATGACTTCCAGTCCCTTGATATAATCATTGAAATCCAGGTGAGAGATGCAGGCCCTATGCCTATGCCCAACCTTTGGTTTTGGCTGCATTTTGAAATTTATACAATAATTAGATAAATATGTAAATTTATGTGCACCGCGGGTACGTCCAGAGGGGAACCAATTCGGCAACTGTCCACCCACGAGGTTGATTTGCCTCGGAACATGACGTCACATATCTTTATTTTCCCAACAAATAATTCACTTAACCCCGGATTGTATAGTATTGTTTAACGACCATCGACAATTTGAGTCATTTAGGATCCGGTTGTACCGTGTGTGTGTCTTGTAAAACGTTAATAAAGTCAAGTACACCAATGAGCTGTGTACTCCTGTGAATTCTTCTAACAGTTTGTTGGGCCACGGTGGCAGAGTGGTGAAGGTGTCCCGACACTTTATCACTAGCCGTCCACCTCTTGGTTGCGAGTTCGAAACCCACGTGGAGCAGTGTTACTGATCCTAGGACGGTGGCTTTTTTCCGGGTACTCCGACTTTCCTCTACTTTGAAAACTTGGCCCGTCCTTAAATGACCCTGGCTGTTACTAAGACGTTAAACAAAACAAATCCATCCGTGCATTCTAGCGACACTGAGGATCTGAACTTTCAGACCGGTACTACGAAATATAACTCTCCAGAAATGAGTGAATGTATAATGCAGTGTTCCATTTGGATCCTTTGGTCAGTACTGGACCCACAGAAATCTAGGATGCATACAAAGACAAATATTTCAAATTCCTTTATCACATCCGGTGATTTTTGGGATTTCCTCTGGACTCTTCGAGTAAAAAAGATCTGTACTTTGGAGTATAGTATATGACACTCAAACTATAATGGTTAAGTTGGCAAATGGCAAGATTTGGCGAATTATGTTCTGAGAATGAAATACACTTTCAAGCAAAGATACAAAATAGTCGCATTAAACCTCGCGGAGCTCTTCAGTGAAAGAAGACTTTCGAGCCATGCTTTTTTTGTAAATCAATCTTTTATCATTTTCTTATTCTGCCAGAACGTTATTTTGATTTCATTCATAAGTTTGGCAATGAATGTTTCACTTCTTATTAAAAAAAGTAATGTGCAAAAAAATGTGTTGTAGGAGTTAAATAAACATTTAAGTTTGATAATAATAAAAAATCAAGTGTAAAATAATTGATTAGAAGTAACTTTCTGAATTTGATATACTCTGGTATAGCATTGTTGTCACACTCAGTATTTTATCGGTGTGCTCTCGCATTATACAAACGCAGTATTAACACATGTAGTACAGCTCATCATTACACACCAGGCCATCAATTTCTCTAGACATCTTGCTTTTCGCCCATCTTGCCTCAGACTTTTTATATTTTACGCACAATCTGACATCACAAAAATGACAGAGTGTCTCTTACCTTATTTTAAATCGTGCAATATATATTCTAATTGCTTTTGATCAACGATGCTAGAATTTCGACAGCACTGTAAAATATACAATAAAATGGATGTACCTAATTTATAATCAAAGCACGACCGTTTTTGTGTGAATCAATTCATTCAGTGTGAAACAGTTTTATTTTTTTGCAAATTTTGTTCACTCGTGCGGCGTGCTAAAAAAAACCACCTGTTAAAAATATTTGTAATATTTTATCACCTTTTATTCAATATGATTGGTAAGTATCTTATTTATGTTCAAATTGGGAAAACAAATATTTTTTCGTAAGTTCATATTTTACATAACTGTTTTTCTGTAAACTCCCTATATAAAAAAAAAACAAAGAGTAAACAGCAAAATATTTTCCTTTAATCAAACTGAACTGTTCGAGGGCTTCGGTACAGAAATTAGGATTGATTCTATCTATAGTATTGTGACTTAGGGTCACAAGCTTTTAAGGTCGCGAGCCGGGAGCCGGGAGTCGGGAGCCGGGAGTCGGGAGCCGGGAGCCGGGAGCCGGGAGCCGGGAGCCGGGAGTCGGGAGCCGGGAGCCGGGAGTCGGGAGTCGGGACTTGGATATTTGAGTACACGACGTGTGTTTTTCCTTTTTGGAATCGCTAAAATTTCGAGTCCCAGCTATAACGCTCAGCATCGGTTGGCCTAAAGTTTTCAACGGTACATTTTAGCAGATTAACGAGATAAATAATTTTGAAAGGAAAATAAATAGAATTATCTCGCGCTCCAATATTTCAAGGACTAAGATGGTAATTTACTTCTCAGTTGATGAGTCTTATACACAGGATATGCTATAATTTATTGTAGTAACGTATATAAAAATGTCTTTTTTTTCGCGAATTAATTGATTTTCAAGAATTGAAAAAAAAAACAGTGTTTGAGTAGAGATGTTACTGGTACATAATGCAGAATTACGCATTAATAAAGTTAACTTTTTTTTGCATTATTCTATTTTTCGTTGGGTATGACAAGCAAGGGAGAGGGTGCTGACTGGTTACAAAGATAACATACGTTTGTAACAACTTTCACACTTTATACAGTATACTCACAACAATGTAGCATAGAGGATACATTATTTACAGAAACAGTGCGTTATTTAATTGTACATTACTTAACTGTACAATACTTAACTGTACATAACTTAACTGTACATAACTTAACTGTACATAACTTAACTGTACATAACTTAACTGTACATTACTTAACTGTACATAACTTAACTGTACATTACTTAACTGTACATAACTCAACTGTACAATACTTAACTGTACATAACTTAACTGTACATAACTCAACTGTACATAACTTAACTGTACATAACTCAACTGTACAATACTTAATTGTATATAACTTAGCGGTACAATACTTTACTGTACATAACTTAACTGTACATAACTTAACTGTACATTACTTAACTGTACATAACTTTACTGTACAATACTTGATTGTATATAACGTAACTGTACAATACTTAATTGTATATAACTTAGCTGTACAATACTTTACTGTACATAAATTCACTGTACATTATTGAAACGTACATAACTTATCTGCACATTACTTTACTGTATATTACTTACATAAACGTATATTTCTTAGATGTACTTACCTAATTGCACACGTGTAAATTTTAGATATCAGGAGTATATTTATTTTGGGTATATTCCTTTAACTATTTGCTGCCCTGCAGTAGGGCGTAAGAATTGTACCTGCTGCCCCCATTGCATGATCGTAAGAGGCGACTAAATTTGGGATCTTATCTTTTCTCTTCTTTTCTCTTTATTATATACATCAATGATATAACTGATAACATTGAAAGTCTTTCTAAACTATTTGCAGACGACACCTCCTTATTATGTTCTGATAATTCTCTTTTGGCTGTCGAAACAAAAATTAATAATGACCTAGCAAAATTTCAAAGTTGGGCAGAAAAATGGCTTGTTAAGTTTAATCCTTTAAAAACGGAAGCTCTACTCATTTCCAACACTGAACACGATTATGCTATAGATATTAATTTTAATGATGTAAGTGTTGATTTTGTGGATCATCACAAGCACCTAGGAGTAACGTTAGATGAAAATTGTAAATGGAGTAAACATATCGAAAATATAGGTAAAAGCGTTGCAAAACAGATAAGTGTACTTCGTAAATTAAAATATGTATTAAACAAGCAAACTTTATTAAAGATTTACAAAGCTTATTGTCTACCACTATTTGAATATTGTTGTGAAGTTTGGGATGGTTGTTCTCTCAGTGATGCAGACAAACTCGAAAAGCTACAGTTAGAAGCTTCCAGAATTATAACTGGGTTACCATCGTATGCCAGCAGAGAATCCCTCTATTCAGAAAGTGGATTGGAACCATTGTGTAACAGACGTTCCAGAAGAAAAATTCAACTATTTTATAAAATTAAAAATCACTTGGTTCCAAAGTACTTATCGTCACTATTACCTCCTCCTGTTTCAGAAAACTCTCAATACAATCTGCGCGATTCACACAACTTTTCTCTTCCAAACTTCCGTTTACAATTAACTAACTCCTCTTTCTTTCCATCCTCCATTCGACAGTGGAACCAACTTGATCTTGAAATCAGAAATAGCGTGTCTTATCCATCCTTTAAAAAATCTCTCACAAACAGTTCTGTGGTTCCAAATTATTATTCTTTCGGTGATTGAAAATTAAATATATTGCATGCTAGACTAAGAAACAAATTCAGCACACTTAACAATGACCTGTATAGAGTAAATTTGATTAATTACCGTCAGTGCCAATGTGGACATCCAATTGAAGATGCATATCACTTTTTCTTTGATTGTAATGATTATGTGAACCAGAGAATAGCATTGTTTCGTGATCTGAATGACTATATTCCACTAGATCTGCAGTTACTTTTACACGGAAGAAATGATTTATTGCAAGATGAAAATTTAAGAATTTGTCAAGTCACTCAGATATACATCGCTAACTCAAATAGATTCTGATTTCTCTCCTACACCCATTTTAGATTTATATTTCATGTATATATTTACATATGGTATGTTATGTTTTTGTGTATGTATACATAAGTATGGGTGTATATATATATTATCAATTGATTATACTTATTCTTTTCCGTTGCCGACAACAAAAGAGAAACGGATATTCAAGGAAGTAAGGAGTGAAAGGAGAACGAAACATTGGCATGGGAAGTGATGAACATTAGTACCAGCAGCAAGCTTTGGAAAGCGCTTTGTGTATACTTCTGTTGTCGGCATCGGATTAGCTCTTATCTAAATTACTTGGGTGGATATATATAGATCTCTCTCTCTCTCTCTCTCTCTCTCTCTCTCTCTCTCTCTCTCTCTCTCAATTTAAATATGTAAATATGTAAATATGCCATCTTGTTGTAATGATTATGTATAATTATATCGGGAAAGGGCTTTATATAAGTTGTATAACTTGTGCCCAATCCCTTGTAAAGTTCAGTTACAAATAAAAATATGTTTAAATCAAAAAAAAATCTTCTTTCTAAACAACTTTCTTCTTCCTAATGTCTCCCTTGACAATGCCTCACTTTTGGTCTTTAGTTGAGCGTTCGCCCCTGTGAGGAAGGCTTTGGGTTCTGTCCCCTGGCCGAGACATACCAGAGTCATTAAAAATGGTAGTTGCTACTCCTGCTTAGCGCTCAGCATATAAGGAGTGGGACGACTGGTTCGCCCGTTGTCAGTATAATGTGACCGGGTGGGTTGTGCTGCTGGGTGTCTTCGGCAGTATGCGTCAGTGAGGTAGCACTATAAATCGGCAAAAGTTCCGGCCTATCACAAGGAGACTTAACACGAACATACCGCAGCCTCCCAAAACACACATACGCACTCGCCACACGCATGCATGTCGCACGCACGGGAGGCCGTCCTTAAATGACCTTAGCTGTTAATAGGACGTTAAACAAAATAAACCAAACCAAACCTTTAACTATTTATCTACGTCATCCCTTATACGTTAAGAGACATTAGATGCACCGAGATATACAAAGTTTTATTGTACCTAAAAAGATTATTTTACGTCAATCAAAGATAAACATAGAATTATAAGCCGAATTCGAGACAGTCATTCATTAGATAAATCTATTTATAACATAACCACGCCCGTTTCACTGACAAGCCACGTCAAAAAAAAATCGTTACCGTGTGTTATAGTTTTTGTTGGCACACCGCGATGTGTCATCATGGCAACTGATAAAACATTTCGTGTTAACACACTTACAAATGTGAAATACACTCATTGTTCATCACTCAAGTTCTGTTATCGAAACTTCAGTTATAGTTTTTCTAACGTTGATTAAGGAATTATGGGTAGATTGAGACGAAGAGTGGAATTATGGGTAGATTGAGACATATATCTAAGAAGAGTGGAATTATTGGTAGATTGAGACAGATATCTAAGAAGAGTGGATTTATGGGTAAATTGAGACATATATCTAAGAAGAGTGGATTTACCACGTTACAATAATAATTCAGGTAAAACAACGTGTTTCATATCATTTACACCTGTATTTTGTCTGAAGATGGATTACCTTGAACTATTTTAGTTAAGGTGGGTCCGTCACTATACCGTGAAATATGGATAGAAACATAATCAACATGTTTACCGTAAAAGTATGTACATATTTTTCACCATTTAACACGATCATGTCTTTCCAAATCTCATTCCTCGTCTGAATTTTTCAAGTTTGGAAATAAGTGATTTTGTCCTTTTCTAGCTTCTATAGATGAATTAAAACTCCTTTTTATATGATTACTCCCAGACCCTGACAATTTGTAGAGCGCTTTAAACATACATCTCTCAGTCCTGTCACAGACAAAAGATCATATCGATATCATTGTAGTCTGATACTACTACCAATTCACATGGCGTGGGGACACGTACCTGTATATGTATCTAAAAATGTTTGTCTGGGGAATGCTTCCAGAAAGGTCGTCATTCTGGACTGCACCGTTCTTAGAGTTATGTCCCTTACATCGTAGCTAGACAATGTTAAATTTCTTATCATAATTAGATGAAAGTAAAAGAAGAGTAAGAGCACTTCAACGGGGAGCCTATGCATCCCAACGTGACCAACTTCATCGAGATATCATGAATTTCTCTCAGAGGCACAGTAAGCTATTTTACAAACTAGTTAGATCGTCATGCTCCGCTAATACTAAAGTAAACAACGTCAACAACATTCTCTATTCTGAACCTTTGGAAATCCTAGAACAATGGCACAAACATTTCCAACAATTAGCCACACCACCACCGGACATTAATAACGACTTAACAAGAGAGCAGTTATCAAAAATACAAAATGAGGCCATCGTGGAAATTGAACTCTCAAAAGGCACTACGATCAAGCCTATATCGGAAACAGAAGTGGGGATTATTATAAAAAGCCTCAACTCCGGAAAGGCCATGGACGCAAACGGCATATCAGCAGAACATCTGAAATATGCAGGGGACGAATTAGCAGCTACCCTATCAAACATCTTCAATAAGTTACTGCAAAATCTGGACATAACCCAGCCGATGAAAGAAGGGATATTAACACCTATACTCAAAATGGGAAAGGATAAAACAATACCATCCAACTATAGAGGTATCACAGTCGCAAAAACGTTCTCCAAAGTCTTCGAGGCCGTCGTGAAATCCAGAATAACAAGCAAAATCCACTACAGAGAGGGTTTACGTCAGGAGCACAAAAAACCTTTGACACGGTGAACCATGAGATACTCTTCAACAAGATTTACCATGCAGGAGTCACGGGACCTCTCTGGATCCTATTGAGGAACATGTACGGGAATTCCTACATCAAAGTCAAATGGGAAGACAACCACGATGTATATCTCAAACAGGGTACCAAAAAGGGAGCCAAGCTCTCAATCACGCTCTATAAAGTCTATAATAACACCATACTGGACAGCATAACTAGCACCGCCATTGGAGACATCAATGTAGCCTACCCTACATACTCAGCCCTCCTTGCCAACAGTCACCATTAAATACAAGCATTGCTAGAGCTAACTGACCACCACACCACGCTGGATCGAGTCACCATCAATCCTCCAAAATCAGATCTAATTATATGCGGGAACAGTAAAAACCAGGAAATATCTCTAAACATTGGACAATCCAAAATTACATCAACTGCAGAAACAACGCAGCTGGTCATTACCCGTTCCAATTCTAATAAGACAAACACCAAAGAAAGGATAAATTGTGCGAGAAACACCATCTATGCAATCCTGGGAGCTGGTCTTTATGCAAAGAATGGAATGTCGCCAACAGACATACAAACTATGGCGATCACATGTTGTTCCACGCCTCATATATAGACTTGAAGTAATGACGCTCACTGCAACAGATAAAGATAAAATAGTAATTATGCACAGGAAAATCCTCAAACAGCTTCAAGGTCTGACAACTGCAACAGCAAGCACAGCTGTCTACATTCTAATCGCCGCTGAGCCAATCAGTATCACATTGGAAAAGAACAGCATGACATTCCTTGTAAACATTGCAAGAAACAAGGATACCATTGAAAATGCCATTGTCCGTAGATTGCTCCTGATGAGTAGCTCAACTCTTGCGGCACGTGCTTCACGGCTACTCGAGAAATACAAACTCCCCTCGGTATGGTCGATTCTTGAAAATCCACCAAAAACAGGGCCATGGAAAAGTATGCTGAAATCAGCTACATATGAACACTGGGGGGAAAAAAACAAAGAAAATCAAGAAAGACAATCCTCACTGCGCTTTCTTCAGATACAAGACGAACGCCTATGCCAAGCCCATAATATATGGGATAGTGCAGGATCATCTGTCAGAGATGTCAAAGCAGCAGACATCAAAGCTTGTTTGGTTACAAGCACCTATAATCTCAAATCCAAAGAGTTCAAATTTAGCAACAACAATCACGATCAGACATGTTTTTTTATGTAAACACTCATGACAAGACAAGACAATTGCCTCAAAATTATTACAATAGCTTTTCATTTTCACACTTGTTTGTTTATTCTTTGTAACAGAATGAAAGTTTCCAAAAATCCATCATTGAGGAAGGGGCAACGCCAACTATACTGTACCTGTACAACGGTTATATCATTGTTCTATAAATAGAACAACAGATATGTTTGCCGCCCCCCCCCCCCCCCCCCCCCCCCCCCCCCCTTGCTTCTATTTAATGTAATGTCACGAGAGAAATGATTCCTTATTAATCTAATGTCACGAGAGAAATGATTCCTTATTAATCTAATGTCACGAGAGAAATGATTCCTATTTATGTAATGTCAGGAGGGAAATGATTCATATTTATGTAATGTCATGTCGGGAGAGAAATGACTCCTATTTAATGTAATGTCAGGAGGGAAATGATTCCTATTTAATGTAATGTCAGGAGAGAAATGATTCCTATTTAATGTAATGTCAGGAGAGAAATGATTCATATTTAATGTAATGTCAGGAGAGAAATGATTCCTATTTAATGTAATGTCAGGAGAGAAATGATTCATATTTAATGTAATGTCAGGAGAGAAATGACTCCTATTTAATGTAATGTCAGGAGAGAAATGATTCCTATTCAATGTAATGTAAGGAGAGAAATGACTCCTATTCAATGTAATGTCAGGAGAGAAATGATTCATATTTAATGTAATGTCAGGAGAGAAATTATTTATATTTAATGTAATGTCAGGAGAGAAATGATTCCTATTCAATGTAATGTAAGGAGAGAAATGATTCCTTATTAATGTAATGTCACGAGAGAAATGATTCCTTATTAATCTAATGTCACGAGAGAAATGATTCCTATTTTTTGAGACTCGAGTTTATCTTTTAAAACATCCGCTGACACCTTCCTTGCTGGTATAAAGAAAGATTCAGGAACATGATCTACATGCTTAAGTGTTTACGTTCAGTTTACCGTATTTATCAAAACTATACTATTCATGGATAAAATAACGGACCAAGGTAAGTATATACTTGCCCGGGTGTATCTATGTTCGTAATCAAATCAAGTGTGTGTGAATGTCAAATCAACAAGGTTAAGATTGAAACTGGATCCTTCGCGTGCATGGACGAATATACATGTGCCACTAGAATTGTTCCTCTTAGGATAAGCTTTACCTCCGAGTCACGATAACTAAAGAAACGTTTGAGATTCCCATCCCAATCCTTTCTTTAGAACGGAGAGACGAACACAAATATACCTCTGAAGAACACGTGAGGTCTTTACTAGGATTTAGCTGTTGATATTCCCGCCCTATTACACGGCATACACATTTGCTTAGAATGAAAAATCTGACGAATAGGGTTGTTTTCATAATTGTCCCGGGGGTACTCCCTGACCTCGGGGCTACTCCCGGACTCCATGAGGGGTATTATCTGACTCTCAAAGACTTACCTGTATATCTTAACAAGGAAACTGGTGGTATTCCCACCCTGTGCCAAGTTATGGCAAATATGATTTGGCGCATGTAAATTCAATTCATAATTCAAAACAACAGATGATGATAAAGAAATGCATTTCGTATTAGTGTCAGCGAGTTTTTAAGTATGTAACACATACACATAAAATATTTTAAAGTCAAGTTCATAATCGAAACATGTTAAAATCTTCCGCTGGGTCTAATAAAAGTTTGCTCTTATTTGAATGTATTACAGTTTGTATCTAAGGTCAGCTCATTTCCAAGCAGTACTAATCTCAACGTAATATGCACATTTAAATAAAAAAAAGTTTAGCACGAGCATTTGCACATAGAAGAGCTGATACGTAAATTCGGATACTCGTGTTAAGACCTCGATCTATCATCAATTTAAAATATACATTTTCAACTTCTATAATATTTATATAGACTCTATTTTTATTTTGGATATAATGTTGATGAAAATATCAAAGTTTGATGTATATGTATATATATTTATTTATTTTTCATTATTTTTTATAAGTTTGAGTACAATTACGTCCGAAAGG
Organism: Pecten maximus; assembly: GCF_902652985.1. Classification (NCBI taxonomy): domain Eukaryota; kingdom Metazoa; phylum Mollusca; class Bivalvia; order Pectinida; family Pectinidae; genus Pecten; species Pecten maximus. Next base: position 15,466,270 of record NC_047024.1, read on the forward strand.
CTCATATTTTTTAATTCGAGTTATCTCCCTTACCACATGGTGAGGTTAAATTTCAAAGGTCAGAGGTTATCTTGTGAGTAATCTACGGAATCCCCGACCTGCCCAATGTTGATATAGCTCGTCAAGCTATGTAGGATTTATTTTATGTAAATATCTTGACGTTTATTTAGCTGGTCAGTATGTTCAATAGCATTAAAAATATCTCAATTCGATCGTCTTTTTCCGCACGGCACTAATTACTAGTATCTTGAAAGCATAAATAACGATTTGATGACATTTTCTGGATAGTTGTGCTAGAATTATCATACCATGTTAAATTAGAATCGTGTTTATATAATTTACTGACTTCAGGCTGATTTACCTGATTTTACCTGATTTACTAATGTATATCATTTACCTAAATTAACTGATTTAGTACTTTTAACTTTAATACTTGTTTTTTTTAACTCCCCTTGTCCATTTTACGGTTAACTGAGGAGAAGATTATCATACAATAAAAGTGTGTTTTCAAGCTTATTCATATTCGAAGTTTACACAATATTGAATGTGAACGATTTATTCCATTAAAGTTGATAGCTATAATGAAAACCGTATTGTTTATATAGTATTGTCACATATTTATGAAGTATGTTTTTATAATTAATTATGATAAGATATTATATGTACAATGTGTTAGCATGCATATAATTAATTATGATAATAAAGTATGTATAATAAATTATGATAATACATTATGTATATGTACAATGTGTTAGTATGCATATAATTAATTATGAAATTAAAGTATGTATAATTAGTTTTGATAATACATTATGTATATGTACAAATTGTTAGTATGCATATAATTAATTATGAAAATAAAGTATGTATAATTAATTATGATAATACATTATGTATATGTACAATGTGTTCAATGATGAATAGGTTACCAGGTGTAACATACAGTTTCAAATGTCACTCTCCTGTCCAACTATCTTTCACGTTATTCTTTCATAATATAACACAAAAGGGCTTTCGGATGATAGAGAATCGGAATTTAAAAAAAAAAAAATCTGAATCCCTCTGGACTAGCATGCGGATGTGTGTGGTGTAGTGGAATTGGACTTGACTGAACGCCAGTGGTCATAGGGCCCACATGTTAAGCCGTCCGCCTTGAGTTTGAAGGTCAAGGGTTCGAGTTCCGGCCTGGTCATTGTATTTTCCCTCTCCTATTACATAAAACAGTCATATGATGTAGTTGTATTCATTGTCCTGCATATATCACTCAATTAATATCTAAATGTTTTATTCACATACATGTCTATCATATGTGCAACATAGAAACTTAAATCGAAATAAATACTAAAGATACAAAGCTTATATATATAAAAAAAAAATCTATGATGACATTTAGTAAACCTCACACAGAACTTTCTCGTGAAATGGACAATACTCGGTGAAAATTCAGGCCGTACGGCTCTCCATACACGAAAAAGATCACAAAGTAGGTCAATCAGCTGAGGTGAACTTGATGTGGCACATGTTTTGTCCCAGTAAAGTTTACAGGTAAGTAAATCTTGTCAACTACGGATGTTAAATGCAAAAGGACAATATCTCACATCTTTTGTTTTCATTACAATTAATATAAGTTTAGATGTTTTAATATGTTTATAGCAAGATCAGCGTTTCGCTCAGATTATGACCCAGATTTTGGCTGCATCTTAAGATAAGGGACGTGTCTCGTACATATACATATACTTACACGCGTATTTGTGTTATCGAGGAGAAAATGGACCTTCGAGACTTTCCATGGTCACAGCCTACTTTCTGTAAATTGAATTCGGATAATGGCCGGACATGTCATAAACTTTATATGTATGTGAAATAGATATCAAATCATATGTGAGGGGCTCGTTTGAGCATATACATGTACTCTGTTTGAATATAATATTGACGATATACATGTATGCATGTATGTATGGAGGGCCTATCGTAGACACAATGACATTATTTTAATTCATACGTCATGAAACATTGAGATTTTTTTTCTGCTGTCTTCAATACCTGTTAATCTTATCTGATCCTTCAATTATCAGTTTTTTTTCCGTGTTGATTTCATTTCCATCTTTTTGAAGTAGTGGTCGAACTGTCTACCACCTTTTTGAAGTTGTGGTCGAACTGTCTACCACATTTTGTTTGTTTTCCCCCGACGTTTCGCCCCTTCAATAAAATAAACCGTTAATAACAAAATAAAATTATTGAAATAAAAACTACCAGGTCTTTCAAAATAGTGCCTGGATAAGTATTTCCTCCTATTTCATTATAGTTGCTGTTACTGCAGTTAAATACGGGTGAGATTCGTTTCCCAAAGGATGCAAATCATGTTTTTTCTCTAGATCTAACAAGTTTTTTGAGAAAAACTTGATTACATCGCATGAAATCGCGGAAAGTCCCGAAATCAATTATTAAAATAAAAACATAAATATATATTAATTATTGATTTGTCGAATTATGAATATTCCGTTTTAACAAGATTGCGAACATCGATCTCAATATTATATTGATCTGTCTTTATACTGATAAATTCAATATTTTGGAAAGCATATAGACATAGCTATGTAGCTCAAAGAAGTCATTACATAAATAGAATGACACGCGTGAGTAATGCTCTCTTGATGTAGGGTGCATTCGATAAAGTTTAGACTGTTGCACAGTCAAGAAATTTCAACCACACGATATGGATAGTTCGCGAAAATCAATGCCTGATATGCTTTTGATTTTTACTGCACTACAACCAAACCAAGTTATGTGAATGATTTACTTATAGTATACTGAATATGTAAAAATGATTCAATGTAATTTATAGCTTATAGTTTTTTTAACTACCTTTACGTAAACATATATAAATGTAAAATTTCAATTTATTTCTATCAGATACCATTTAAAGAGTCCCCCCCCCCCCCCCCCAAAAAAAAACAAAACAAAAAAACCCCAAACAAACAAACAAACAAACAAACAAACAAACAAACAAACAAACAAACAAAACAAAACAAAACAACATAAGAACAAAAACAAACACAAAAAAATGTGTCGAATCAGCGGGTTTCCGTGACCAGACATGAGGTGATTATATATAGGCTGCTCAGGACGAGATTTGGGAATGCATACCAAGGATTATAGCTCTGTTGAAGGGACCAGATAAGGAAAAAAACTCTGTAGACAGGGAGAAGCTGTTCCATTTAGTGACCTACAAGTGTTCATAAACAACTGGCCCATGCAGTGAAGGTTTACTGAAAAGAACCATAACGTTGTAAATCTAATATCGCCGAGTACAAATGTGTTTGATTAATACCTCGACAATAGATCGGCATCGGGATTTTCTGTTTTGCGAGTTGCAAATATTTCATACATTGGCTTACAAACCATTCTAATTAGATAACATTACTTAACAGAAATGCAGCAGTATTAAATATTGTTCATTAAAAATAATGAATTGTCATCGCAACATACAGGACGGGTGTCTAGGGGGACACGTATGAGGACGGGTGCCAATGGGGACACGTATGAGGACGGGTGTCTAGGGTACACGTATGAGGACGGATGTCTAGGGGGACACGTATGAGGACGGGTGTCTAGGGGGACACGTATGAGGACGGTTGTCTAGGGGACACGTATGAGGACGGGTCTAGGGGGACACGTATGAGGACGGGTGTCTAGGGGACACGTATGATGACGGGTGTCTAGGGGACACGTATGAGGACGGGGGACACGATTGAGGACGAATGTGTTGGGGGACACGTATGAGGACGGAGGACACGTATGAGGACGGAGGATACGTATGAGGACGTGTGTCTAGGGGACACGAATGAGGACGAATGTGTTGGGGGGACACGTATGAGGACGGAGGACACGTATGAGGACGGGTGTCTAGGGGACACGTATGAGGACTGAGGACACGTATGAGGACGGGTGTCCAGGGGACACGTATGAGGACGGGGGACACGTATGAGGATGAATGTGTTGGGGGGGGGGACACGTATGAGGACTGATGTTTGGGGGGACACGTATGAGGACGGATGTCTAGCGGTACATGTATGAGGGCGGGTAACTAGGGGGACACGTATGAGGACGGGTGTCTAGGGGAAGTATGAGGACGGGTGTCTAGGGGGACACGTATCAGGACGGGGGACACGAATGAGGACGAATGTATTGGGGGGACACGTATGAGGACGGGTGTCTAGGGGACACGTATGAGGACGGAGGACACGTATGAGGACGTGTGTCTAGGGGGACACTTATGAGGACGGAGGACACGTATGAAGACGGGTGTCTAGGGGGACACGTATGAGGACGGAGGACACGTATGAGGACGGGTGTCTAGGGGACACGTATGAGGACGGGGGACACGTATGAGGACGAATGTGTTGGAGGGGAGGACACGTATGAGTACGGGTGTCTAGCGGTACGTGTATGAGGGCGGGTAACTAGGGGGACACGTATGAGGACGGGTGTCTAGAGGAAGTATGAGGACGGGTGTCTAGGGGACACGTATGAGGACGGGTGTCTAGGGGACACGAATGAGGACGAATGTGTTGGGAAGGGACACGTATAAGGACGGGTGTCTAGGGGACACGTATGAGGATGGGTGTCTAGGGGACACGTATGAGGACGGGTGTCTAGGGGACACGTATGATGACGGGTGTCTAGGGAACACGTATGAGGACGGATGTCTAGAGGGACACGTATGAGGACGGGTGTCTAAGAGGACACGTATGAGGACGGGTGTCTAGGGGACACGTATGAGGACAGGTGGCTAGGGGGAAACGTATGAGGAAGGGTGTCTAGGGGACACGTATGCGAACGTATGTCTACGGGGACACGTATGAGGACGGGTGTGTTGGGGGAGGGGGGGCACGTATGAGGACGGGTGTCTAGGGGGACACGTATGAGGACAGGGGACACGAATGAGGACGAATGTGTTGGGGAGGGACACGTATGAGGACGGATGTGTTGGTGGGGACACGTATGAGGACGGGTGTCAAGGGGACACGTATGAGGACGGGTGTTTAGGGGACACGCATGAGAACGGGTGTCTAGGGGGACACGTATGAGGACAGATGTCTAGGGGACACGTATGATGACGGGTGTCTAGGGGACACGTATGAGGACGGGTGTGTAGGGGAACACGTATGAGGACGGGGGACACGAAGGAGGACGAATGTGTTTGGGGGACACGTATGAGGACAGATGACACGTATGAGGACGGGTGTCTAGGGGACACGTATGAGGACGGAGGACACGTATGAGGACGAATGTGTTGGGCGGGGGAGGACACGTATGAGGACTGATGTTTGGGGGAGACGTATGAGGACGGGTGTCTAGCGGTACATGTATGAGGGCGGGTAACTAGGACACGTATGAGGACTGGTGTCTAGGGGGACACGTATGAGGACGGGGGACACGAATGAGGACGAATGTGTTGGGGGGACACGTATGAGGACGGAGGACACGTATGAGGACGGGTGTCTAGGGGACACGTATGAGGACCGGTGTCTAGGGGACACGTATGATGACGGGTGTCTAGGGAGACACGTATGATGACGGGTGTCTAGGGTACACGTATGAGGACGGATGTGTAGGGGGACACATATGAGAACGGGTGTCTAGGGGGACACGTATGAGGACGGGTGTCTAGGGGGACACGTATGAGGACGGGTCTAGGGGGACACGTATGAGGACGGGTGTCTAGGGGGACACGTATGAGGACGGGTGTCTAGGGGACACGTATAAGGACGGGTGTCTAGGGGGACACGTATGAGGACGGGTCTAGGGGGACACGTATGAGGACGGGTGTCTAGGGGGACACGTATGAGGACGGGTGTCTAGGGGACACGTATGAGGACGGGTGTCTAGGGGGACACGTATGAGGACGGGTGTCTAGGGGACACGTATGAGGACGGGTGTCTAGGGGGACACGTATGAGGACGGGTGTCTAGGGGACACGTACGTGGACGGTTGTGTAGGGGACATGTATGATGACGTGTGTCTAGGGGACACGTATGAGGACGGGTGTCTAGGGGGACACGTATGAGGTCGGGTGTCTAGCGGGACACGTATGAGGACGGGTATCTAGGGGACACGTATGAGGACGGGTGTCTAGGGGGACACGTATGAGGACGGGTGTCTAGGGGGACACGTATGAGGACGGGTGTCTAGGGGACACGTATGAGGACGGGTCTAGGGGGACATGTATGAGGACGGGTGTCTAGGGGACACGTATGAGGACGGATGTCTAGAGGGACACGTATGAGGACGGATGTGTTGGGGGGACACGTATGAGGACGGATGTGTTGGTGGGACACGTATGAGGACGGGTGTCTAGGAGGACACGTATGAGGATGGGTGTCTAGGGGGACATGTGTGAGAACGAGGGTGTTGGGGGGCGGGGACACGTACGTGGACGGTTGTGTAGGGGACATGTATGATGACGTGTGTCTAGGGGACACGGATGAGGACGGGTGTGTAGGGGACACGTATGAGGACGGGTGTCTAGGGGACACGTATGAGGACAGGTGTCTAGGGGGACACGTATGAGGACTGGTGTATAGAGGGACTCATGCCACAAAATATCACATTAAGTGAATTTGGTAATACATTTGCACTTGTCACTAGTTTTATATACGTTGAGACAGTTTTTATTGGCCGCTTCAGTCAGAAATCGATTGTGACGTCATAATATAGACAGTGACGTGATATTAGGAATTGTGAATAGCTCAACAAAATGGCTGCCTCTGCTTGAGTATGTCCTCTTCGTTTTGAATTTGATATCTGTCAAAATGTACCTTGTTCCAGTTATGTGATAAAAGTTTCTCAAATCTGTTTTCAATTTCCTATGAAATTTTTAATTAAGTCAAGTCGTGCAAAATATAAAATAAAACTTAAAATAAAACTCGTTTCATACAATATCATGTACATGATATTGTATGAAACGAGTTTTATTTTAAGTTTTATTTTATATGTATGAGACGAATGAAAAAACCATTAGATATCCTATATATAATATAGCTGTACATTTGTGGTAAAATATGACCAGACTAAAACACATAGAGCGGTTAGGTAGATCTATACACAGTTCTCTGTGCCATTGCATAAATTACACATAAATACCTGATCAAACATCCATGAGTGTCCCAAGCGGAATTTAACATTGTGATTCCTTATTCATACTGCCGATGAAGTTGTTATCAAATGTCGTTAATTTAAGCTTTTCAACTGACAAACCATTCTTTATTTTTTTTTTTATTTATTTATTTCATTTAAGAAATCATTGTGCCCTTTTTGTGAGTCGGCGGTTTGTAAGTTGTTTAACACATACAAAATTGTACCCTACCAATGGATAGATATTTATATACAAATTGTACCCTGCCAATGGATAGATATTTATATACAAAATTGTACCCTGCCAATGGATAGATATTTATATACAAATTGTACCCTGCCAATGGATAGATTATATATACAAATTGTACCCTGCCAATGGATAGATATTTATATACAAATTGTACCCTGCCAATGGATAGATATTTATATACAAATTGTACCCTGCCAATGGATAGATATTTATATACAAATTATACCCTGCCAATGGATAGATATTTATATACAAATTGTACCCTACCAATGGATAGATATTTATATACAAATTGTACCCTGCCAATGGATAGATATTTATATACAAATTGTACCCTGCCAATGGATAGATATTTATATACAAATTGTACCCTACCAATGGATAGATATTTATATACAAATTGTACCCTACCAATGGATAGATATTTATATACAAATTGTACCCTACCAATGGATAGATTATATATAAAAATTGTACCCTGCAAATGGATAGATATTTATATACAAATTGTACCCTGCCAATTGATAGATATTTATATACAAATTGTACCCTACCAATGGATAGATATTTATATACAAATTGTACCCTACCAATGGGTAGATATTAATATACAAATTGTACCCTACCAATGGATAGATATTTATATAAAAATTGTACCCTGCCAATGGATAGATATTTATATACAAATTGTACCCTGCCAATGGATAGATATTTATATACAAATTGTACCCTACCAATGGATAGATATTTATATAAAAATTGTACCCTGCCAATGGATAGATATTTATATACAAATTGTACCCTGCCAATGGATAGATATTTAGATGTGATATGATAGAAACGAAGTCGAGAATTCACAATTAATTATCTGGACAGCAGAAATATTGAGTTCCCGAAATGTAACGTATATATGAGATTGTTTGAATATGTCATTACTTCCAATATTCTATGTCCTTGCAACAAGAAAACGAGTAGCGTGCCTCCATCGGGGTTCGAACCTGCGATCCTCGATTTGCGAGTCCGCCGCTCTAGATCTACCAATCGTCCTGAAGGGAACCCTTTAGGGGAAGCGGGCAGGCTAAATGTTTACGTTCCTAGAAAGGAAGAATTTAAACTGGAAGGAACTTATATTCTCGAGATGGCATTAGACATTTTTCTCCTCCTCCTCCTCCTCCTCCTCCTCCTCCTCCTCCTCCTCCTTCTTCTTCTTTTTCTTCTTCTTCTTCTTCTTCTTCTTCTTCTTCTTCGCTGTTTCTGAGAATGTAAATATAAAACATTCTTGTTAATAACAAGCATTTTGTTTATTTATCTATTTATTTATTTTGTCTTGAAAATAGGTGTAGGATGGCGTTAAATCCAAAACTAATAAGAAGCTGCCAGAAGATAAAGATCCCACAAGGTATTTTGTCAAGACTCTGTACATCCGGGACTGTGTTCCTGGGAGATAAACGAGAACTCCACACGAAAGGACATTGTAGGACTTCATTAACATCCAAGGAACACAGATTTTTGAGGAAGACGGGTTCGATCTGTGTCCCTGTGAAGGAGTATTATGGCGGCACCAAATCCCAGGTTGTTTTTAAACAAAAGGATGGAGAGAATATCGTCACGAGTCCTTATGAGAATCAGGAGCTTCCAAATATCTCTTTTACAGAATTTGTTTTCTCACAGTTAGACGACCACAAGAGCCCGGTATCCATGGTAAGTAATAATAAAAGTGATTGTATGGAAGGCATCTACATGTAAACAGAATCACAGGGACTCGGCAAAAAGTCCCGACACACGATCAATATATATGCCTTATATGTACCATGTAGATTGACCGCGGCTTGGGAATTGTGCCAAGTCCCTGTGAACAGAATTTTGACCATTTTGTATATTAAATTTAAGTCAGATAATTAATGAATAAATATCGGTATCAGTTAAATAATTATCAAAAGTATTGGTACATGTATAAATCAAATAATGGATTAAAGTTTAGAGACTGGTAATTTATCAAGTTAGATCATTATCAAAAGTTCCAAAATAAGTCAAATAATTAATAAAGTTTCGGTAAAGGACAAATTATAGATTAAAGTTACGGTATAAGTCGAATGATGACGTTAATTTCACTCAATTTAGCATTGTCACCGCTCGTACCAGCTCATCTCTCAAGGGAACGTCATGAAACGTAAACTGTTATTATAATACGCCAATATCTCCAATGGGATTGAGTTTCAGTACCGACGCTCCCTAATTTACAGAGTTATTGCCCTTAGTTTAATTCACTCTTTATCTTTGTCAGCACTCTCTCAACGAAATTTCGTGAAACGTGATACATAACTTAGGTATGTCATTATCTTGGAAAAGTTCACATTTCTTGTCCGACACTCCCTTATTCACAGAGCTATTGTCCCAACTTTATTTCACTCAAATTTAACTTTTATCATCTCTCTTACCAGTACATTTCTCGACAAAATTTCATGAATCTTTGTAAATGGGTTTACTCCGTCGTTATCTCTGACAAGTTTGCTTTTCATAAGCCGAGCCTCTTATATACAGAGTTGTTGCCCTTAGTTTCTCACTGTCAAATCCAACTTTATCAGCGCTTGAAAGTTTATTTCTCAACATAATTTCTGTATATGGGGACGATGTGTCTTACCTACTACATAATTTCTGTATATGGGGACGATGTGTCTTATAGACATTTTCTAGTTGTTATTTTACCTTAAACATCTCAAACAGGATTAATTTTGCTTACGTATCAACGTTCTGTTTAGTGCGAGGGATTTTGTATCACTTATACCTTGTTATAGCCCATTTTTAAATATCTATTTATATGTACCTATCTATAGACAATAACATTTCTTCGAATTCAATTATGTTCCATTTGTAGAAATTAATATTTCGTTAACACGCAATATATTTTTTGACATCCATCCCTCTGTCCTACTTTCATAATTTATGATAAAATTAAATTAACTGACAGGTTGATTGTACAACCGGAAGGAAGCTATCGGCTGCCCAGTTAAAGGACATTTCTGTTCGCGTTGCAAGTGGACTGACGAAATTGGGATACAAAAAAGGAGATAAGATTCTAATATTTGCCAGAAATTGTATGGAGTACCCTTTAATGTTCCTTGCCTGTGGCGCTACGGGGATCGTACTGAGCACGGCCAACCCTGTGTATACCCCAAGTAAGTGTCCATCTGCAGAGACCTTTACAAACATATAGAGCTATCTCCCATCGTCGAGAACGCGACGAATTTTCATAAAACAAAAAACAAAAAGAATGAAAAGAATTCTTGCACTGAAATGTCCATTGATCAAAAATGTGGTTCAGATTTAAGGTTTGTGATTTTTTTTTTAAATAAAAACAAAAATTGTCTTTTTTATGGTTGAGATATAAAAATGAAAATAAATTCGGAAAATTGAGGGAAAGACTTAAGCAAATAAGAAAAGCGATCCGACATGAATCGTATTTAAGGTACGTCTTCATCTAAACAATTTGCTATATTATTTTTTTGATGGCGTTGTTTCAATCTCATTTTCGGCATGTGTTTTCTGTTCATTTTTAGGTGAACTTGCCCGTCAGTTAAAACATTCTGGATGCGTTGCTATAGTAACGTTACCGACGATGCTCGAGACTGTGCGGAAAGCTATGGAGTCAGATCCAGAGGTCAAACCAAACATAAAGGTCAGACTCATAGGTCATAGATCCATTATTATGATAATTATAGCACAGCATACATGTGTGAGAGTACGTGAGTGTATGTTTTGTGCGGATGTCTTTGTCATATATGTCTATTATTTAATATGTGAAAAATCGTCGAAAATTAAAAGAATTATGCAAAAAAAATATATAAAAAAATTGAAAATAAGAAAAAAAACAGTCCTAAAGATTGAAGTATGAAATATATATGTCATCTTCGCTAGCCAAGGCTTCTGATTACGTTACACTCCACGAACGTAATCAGAAGCCTTGGCTAGCGAAGATGTATATATGTGTGCTGATAGTAAACTCATTAATGTCAGTTTGTTCAAATTCACCCGTAATATTCGAATGAAATTGTTCAATGAATTGACGTAACTCCTCTGATAAAGCACTAGAAATATCTCCTCTGACATAGCACAAGAAATATCTCTTGTGACATAGCACAAGAAATATCTCTTCTGACATAGCACTAGAAATATCTCTTCTGACATAGCACTAGAAATATCTCTTCTGACATAGCACAAGAAATATCTCCTCTGACATAGCACAAGAAATATCTCCTTTGACATAGCACTAGTAATATCTCCTCTGACATAGTACCAAAATTTCTCCTCTGACATAACAACAGAAATATCTCCTTTGACATAGCACTAGAAATATCTCTTCTGACATAGCACTAGAAATATCTCTTCTGACATAGCACAAGAAATATCTCCTTTGACATAGCACTAGTAATATCTCTTCTGACATAGCACTAGAAATATCTCTTCTGACATAGCACAAGAAATATCTCCTCTGACATAGCACAAGAAATATCTCTTCTGACATAGCACTAGAAATATCTCCTCTGACATAGCACAAGAAATATCTCCTCTGACATAGCACAAGAAATATCTCCTCTGACATAGCACAAGAAATATCTCTTCTGACATAGCACTAGAAATATCTCTTCTGACATAGCACTAGAAATATCTCCTTTGACATAGCACTAGAAATATCTCCTCTGACATAGCACTAGAAATATCTCTTCTGACATAGCACTAGAAATATCTCCTTTGACATAGCACTAGAAATATCTCTTCCGACATAGCAATAGAAATATCTCTTCTGACATAGCACTAGAAATACTCCTCTGACAAAGCACTAGAAATATCTCCTCTAACAAAGCAACAGAAATATTTTCAAAATTAATCTATAGCTGTGTTTTAGTATACAATGCCAAACATTCTTAAAGAACCAAAACAACAAAATGACGTTTTCTGTTTATATTATGTTGAGCTATGTTTGATACAATAGATGGATTCTACAGCCATTACTATTTTTTTGTGTTATTTCAGCATGTGATATCAATTGGGGAGAGCGAGGGGTGTGTCCCATTTTCTCTACTGACAGAGGATGATGGGAAGGCATTTCCCGACAATATTGACATTGACCCAATGACTGATGTCCTGACCTTGCCCTACTCCAGTGGAACAACAGGGCTTCCAAAGGGAGTGGAACTCACTCATCACAACTTAGTGTCTAATCTCATCCAAACCATCAAGTATGTATCTCCCCCATCCCTACCCCCATCAGATCCTCAGTGTCTAATCTCATCCAAACCATCAAGTCTGTATCTCCCCCATCCTTACCCCCATCAGCTCCTCAGTGCCTAATCTCATCAAAGCCATCAAGTATGTGTCTCCCCCATCCTTACCCCCATCAGCTCCTCAGTGTCTAAACTCATCCAAGCCATCAAGTATGTATCTCCCCCATCCCTACCCCCATCAGATCCCCAGTGTCTAATCTCATTGAAGCCATCAAGTATGTATCTCCCCCATCCTTACCCCCATCAGCCCCTCAGTGTCTAATCTCATCCAAGCCATCAAGTATGTATCTCCCCCATCCCTACCCCCATCAGATCCTCAGTGTCTAATCTTATCCAAACCATCAAGTCTGTATCTCCCCCATCCCTACCCCCATCAGATCCCCAGTGTCTAATCTCATCCAAGCCATCAAGTATGTATCTCCCCCATCCCTACCCCCGTCAGCTCCTCAGTGTCTAATCTCATTGAAGCCATCAAGTATGTATCTCCCCCATCCTTACCCCCATCAGCCCCTCAGTGTCTAATCTCATCCAAGCCATCAAGTATGTATCTCCCCCATCCCTACCCCCATCAGATCCTCAGTGTCTAATCTTATCCAAACCATCAAGTCTGTATCTCCCCCATCCCTACCCCCATCAGATCCCCAGTGTCTAATCTCATCCAAGCCATCAAGTATGTATCTCCCCCATCCCTACCCCCGTCAGCTCCTCAGTGTCTAATCTCATTGAAGCCATCAAGTATGTATCTCCCCCATCCTTACCCCCATCAGCTCCTCAGTGTCTAATATCATCCAAGCCATCAAGTATGTATCTCCCCCATCCTTACCCCCATCATCTCCTCAGTGTCTAATCTCATCCAAACCATCAAGTATGTATCTCCCCCATCCTTACCCCCATCAGCTCCTCAGTGTCTAATCTCATCCAAACCATCAAGTATGTATCTCCCCCATCCTTACCTCCATCAGCTCCTCAGTGTCTAATCTCATCCAAGCCATCAAGTATGTCTCTCCCCCATCCCTACCCCCATCAGCTCCCCAGTGTCTAATCTCATTGAAGCCATCAAGTTTGTATCTCCCCCATCCTTACCCCCATCAGCCCCTCAGTGTCTAATCTCAAGCAATAAGTATGTTTCCCCCCCATCCCTACCCCCATCAGATCCCCAGTGTCTAATCTCATCCAAACCATCAAGTTTGTATCTCCCCCATCCCTACCCCCATCAGATTCCCTGTGCCTAATCTCATCCAAACCATCAAGTATGTTTCTCCCCCATCCTTACCCCCATTAGATCCTCATTGCTAATCTCATCCAAACCATCAAGTATGTATCTCCCCCATCCCTACCCCCATAGATCCTCAGTGTCTAATCTCATCCAAACCATCAAGTCTGTATCTCCCCCATCCTTACCCCCATCAGCTCCTCAGTGCCTAATCTCATCAAAGCCATCAAGTATGTGTCTCCCCCATCCCTACCCCCATCAGCTCCTCAGTGTCTAATCTCATTGAAGCCATCAAGTATGTATCTCCCCCATCCTTACCCCCATCAGCCCCTCAGTGTCTAATCTCATCCAAGCCATCAAGTATGTATCTCCCCCATCCCTACCCCCATCAGATCCTCAGTGTCTAATCTTATCCAAACCATCAAGTCTGTATCTCCCCCATCCCTACCCCCATCAGATCCCCAGTGTCTAATCTCATCCAAGCCATCAAGTATGTATCTCCCCCATCCCTACCCCCATCAGCTCCTCAGTGTCTAATCTCATCCAAGCCATCAAGTATGTATCTCCCCCATCCCTACCCCCATCATATCCTCAGTGTCTAATCTCATCCAAACCATCAAGTATGTATCTCCCCCATCCTTACCCCCATCAGCTCCTCAGTGTCTAATCTCATCCAAGCCATCAAGTATGTCTCTCCCCCATCCCTACCCCCATCAGCTCCCCAGTGTCTGATCTCATTGAAGCCATCAAGTTTGTATCTCCCCCATCCTTACCCCCATCAGCACCTCAGTGTCTAATCTCATCCAATAAGTATGTTTCCCCCCCATCCCTACCCCCATCAGATCCCCAGTGTCTAATCTCATCCAAACCATCAAGTTTGTATCTCCCCCATCCCTACCCCCATCAGATTCCCTGTGCCTAATCTCATCCAAACCATCAAGTATGTATCTCCCCCATCCTTACCCCCATTAGATCCTCATTGCTAATCTCATCCAAACCATCAAGTATGTATCTCCCCCATCCCTACCCCCATCATCTGCTCATTGTCTAATCTCATACAAACCATCAAGTTTGTATCTCCCCAATCCCTACCCCCATCAGATCCTCAGTGTCTAATCTCAACCAATTAAGTATGTCTCTCCCCCATCCCTACCCCCATCAGCTCCCCAGTGTCTAATCTCATTGAAGCCATCAAGTTTGTATCTCCCCCATCCCTACCCCCATCAGATCCCCAGTGTCTAATCTCATCCAAACCATCAAGTATGTATCTCCCCCATCCCTACCCCCATCAGATCCCCAGTGTCTAATCTCATCCAAACCATCAAGTATATATCTCCCCCATCCCTACCCCCATCAGATCCTCAGTGTCTAATCTCATCCAAACCATCAAGTATGTATCTCCCCCATCCCTACCCCCATCAGATCCCCTGTGCCTAATCTCATCCAAACCATCAAGTTTGTATCTCCCCCATCCTTACCCCAATCAGATCCTCAGTGTCTAATCTCATCCAAACCATCAAGTATGTATCTCCCCCATCCCTACCCCCATCAGATCCCCAGTGTCTAATCTCATCCAAACCATCAAGTATGTATCTCCCCCATCCCTACCCCCATCAGATCCCCAGTATCGAATCTCATCCAAACCATCAAGTTTGTATCTCTCCCATCCATACCCTCATCAGATCCTCAGTGTCTAATCTCATACAAACCATCAAGTATATATCTCCCCCATCCATACCCCCATCAGATCCTCAGTGTCTAATATCATCCAAACCATCACGTATGTATCTCCCCCATCCCTATCCCTATCAGCTCCTCAGTGTCTAATCTCATCCAAACCATCAAGTATATATCTCCCCCATCCTTACCCCCATCAGATCCCCAGTGTCTAATCTCATCCAAACCATCAAGTATATATCTCCCCCATCCCTACCCCCATCAGATCCCCAGTATCGAATCTCATCCAAGCCATCAAGTATGTATCTCCCCCATCCCTACCCCCATCAGATCCCCTGTGTCTAATCTCATCCAAGCCATCAAGTATGTATCTCCCCCATTCCTACCCCCATCAGATCCCCAGTGTCTAATCTCATCCAAGCCATCAAGTATGTATCTCCCCCATCCCTACCCCCATCAGATCCCCAGTGTCTAATCTCATACAAACCATCAAGTGTATGTCTCCCCCATCCCTACCCCCATCAGATCCTCAGTGTCTAATCTCATCCAAACCATCAAGTATGTGTCTCCCCCATCCTTACCCCCATCATCTCCTCATTGTCTTATCTCATACAAACCATCAAGATTGTATCTCCCCCATCCCTACCCCCATCAGATCCCCTGTGCCTAATCTCATCCAAACCATCAAGTATGTGTCTCCTCCATCCTTACCCCCATCATCTCCTCATTGTCTAATCTCATACAAACCATCAAGTTTGTATCTCCCCCATCCTTACCCCCATCAGATCCTCAGTGTCTAATATCATCCAAGCCATCAAGTATATATCTCCCCCATCCTTACCCCCATCATATCCCCAGTGTCTAATCTCATCCAAACCATCAAGTATGTGGCTCCCCCATCCCTACCCCCATCAGATCCTGAGTGTCTTAGCTCATCCAAACCATCAAGTGTATGTCTCCCCCATCCCTACCCCCATCAGATCCTCAGTGTCTAATCTCATCCAAACCATCAAGTATGTGTCTCCCCCATCCTTACCCCCATCATCTCCTCATTGTCTAATCTCATACAAACCATCAAGATTGTATCTCCCCCATCCCTACCCCCATCATATCCCCTGTGCCTAATCTCATCCAAACCATCAAGTTTGTATCTCCCCCATCCTTACCCCCATCAGATCCTCAGTGTCTAATATCATCCAAGCCATCAAGTATATATCTCCCCCATCCTTACCCCCATCATATCCCCAGTGCCTAATCTCATCCAAACCATCAAGTATGTTGCTCCCCCATCCCTACCCCCATCAGCTCCTCAGTGTCTAATCTCATCCAAGCCATCAAGTATGTATCTCCCCCATCCCTACCCCCATCATATCCTCAGTGTCTAATCTCATCCAAACCATCAAGTATGTATCTCCCCCATCCTTACCCCCATCAGCTCCTCAGTGTCTAATCTCATCCAAGCCATCAAGTATGTCTCTCCCCCATCCCTACCCCCATCAGCTCCCCAGTGTCTAATCTCATTGAAGCCATCAAGTTTGTATCTCCTCCATCCTTACCCCCATCAGCACCTCAGTGTCTAATCTCATCCAATAAGTATGTTTCCCCCCCCCCATCCCTACCCCCATCAGATCCCCAGTGTCTAATCTCATCCAAACCATCAAGTTTGTATCTCCCCCATCCCTACCCCCATCAGATTCCCTGTGCCTAATCTCATCCAAACCATCAAGTATGTATCTCCCCCATCCTTACCCCCATTAGATCCTCATTGCTAATCTCATCCAAACCATCAAGTATGTATCTCCCCCATCCCTACCCCCATCAGATCCCCAGTGTCTAATCTCATCCAAACCATCAAGTATATATCTCCCCCATCCCTACCCCCATCAGATCCTCAGTGTCTAATCTCATCCAAACCATCAAGTATGTATCTCCCCCATCCCTACCCCCATCAGATCCCCTGTGCCTAATCTCATCCAAACCATCAAGTTTGTATCTCCCCCATCCTTACCCCCATCAGATCCTCAGTGTCTAATCTCATCCAAACCATCAAGTATGTATCTCCCCCATCCCTACCCCCATCAGATCCCCAGTGTCTAATCTCATCCAAACCATCAAGTATGTATCTCCCCCATCCCTACCCCCATCAGATCCCCAGTATCGAATCTCATCCAAACCATCAAGTTTGTATCTCTCCCATCCATACCCTCATCAGATCCTCAGTGTCTAATCTCATACAAACCATCAAGTATATATCTCCCCCATCCATACCCCCATCAGATCCTCAGTGTCTAATATCATCCAAACCATCAAGTATGTATCTCCCCCATCCCTATCCCTATCAGCTCCTCAGTGTCTAATCTCATCCAAACCATCAAGTATATATCTCCCCCATCCTTACCCCCATCAGATCCCCAGTGTCTAATCTCATCCAAACCATCAAGTATATATCTCCCCCATCCCTACCCCCATCAGATCCCCAGTATCGAATCTCATCCAAGCCATCAAGTATGTATCTCCCCCATCCCTACCCCCCATCAGATCCCCTGTGTCTAATCTCATCCAAGCCATCAAGTATGTATCCCCCCCATCCCTACCCCCATCAGATCCCCTGTGTCTAATCTCATCCAAGCCATCAAGTATGTATCTCCCCCATCCCTACCCCCATCAGATCCCCAGTGTCTAATCTCATCCAAGCCATCAAGTATGTATCTCCCCCATCCCTACCCCCATCAGATCCCCAGTGTCTAATCTCATACAAACCATCAAGTGTATGTCTCCCCCATCCCTACCCCCATCAGATCCTCAGTGTCTAATCTCATCCAAACCATCAAGTATGTGTCTCCCCCATCCTTACCCCCATCATCTCCTCATTGTCTAATCTCATACAAACCATCAAGATTGTATCTCCCCCATCCCTACCCCCATCAGATCCCCTGTGCCTAATCTCATCCAAACCATCAAGTTTGTATCTCCCCCATCCTTACCCCCATCAGATCCTCAGTGTCTAATATCATCCAAGCCATCAAGTATATATCTCCCCCATCCTTACCCCCATCATATCCCCAGTGTCTAATCTCATCCAAACCATCAAGTATGTGGCTCCCCCATCCCTACCCCCATCAGATCCTGAGTGTCTTAGCTCATCCAAACCATCAAGTGTATGTCTCCCCCATCGCTACCCCCATCAGATCCTCAGTGTCTAATCTCATCCAAACCATCAAGTATGTGTTTCCCCCATCCTTACCCCCATCATCTCCTCATTGTCTAATCTCATACAAACCATCAAGATTGTATCTCCCCCATCCCTACCCCCATCAGATCCCCTGTGCCTAATCTCATCCAAACCATCAAATTTGTATCTCCCCCATCCTTACCCCCATCAGATCCTCAGTGTCTAATATCATCCAAGCCATCAAGTATATATCTCCCCCATCCTTACCCCCATCATATCCCCAGTGTCTAATCTCATCCAAACCATCAAGTATGTTGCTCCCCCATCCCTACCCCCATCAGATCCTAAGTGTCTTAGCTCATCCAAACCATCAAGTATGTATCTCCCCCATCCCTACCCCCATCAGATCCCCTGTGTCTAATCTCATCCCAGCCATCAAGTATTTATCTCCCCCATCCCTACCCCCATCAGATCCCCAGTGTCTAATCTCATCCAAACCATGAAGTCTGTATCTCCCCCATCCCTACCCCCATCAGATCCCCAGTATCGAATCTCATCCAAGCCATCAAGTCTGTATCTCCCCCATCCCTACCCCCATCAGATCCCCTGTGTCTAATCTCATCCAAGCCATCAAGTATGTATCTCCCCAATCCCTACCCCCATCAGATCCCCAGTGTCTAATCTCATCCAAACCATCAAGTATATATCTCCCCCATCCCTACCCCCATCAGATCCCCAGTATCGAATCTCATCCAAACCATCAAGTATGTATCTCCCCCATCCCTACCCCCATCAGATCCCCAGTATCGAATCACATCCAAACCATCAAGTTTGTTGCTCCCCCATCCCTACCCCCATCCCTACCCCCATCATCTCCTCATTGTCTAATCTCATACAAACCATTAAGTATGTATCTCCCCCATCCCTACCCCCATCAGCTCCCCAGTGTCTAATCTCATCCAAACCATCAAGTATGTATCTCCCCCATCCCTACCCCCATCAGCTCCCCAGTGTCTAATCTCATCCAAACCATCCAGTATGTATCTCCCCCATCCCTACCCCCATCAGATCCCCAGTGTCTAATCTCATCCAAGCCATCAAGTATATATCTCCCCCATCCCTACCCCCATCAGATCCCCAGTGTCTAATCTCATCCAAACCATCCAGTATGTATCTCCCCCATCCTTACCCCCATCAGATCCCCAGTGTCTAATCTCATCCAAACCATCAAGTATATATCTCCCCCATCCCTACCCCCATCAGATCCCCAGTATCGAATCTCATCCAAGCCATCAAGTATGTATTTCCCCCATCCCTACCCCCATCAGATCCCCTGTGTCTAATCTCATCCAAGCCATCAAGTATGTATCTCCCCCATCCCTACCCCCATCAGATCCCCAGTGTCTAATCTCATCCAAGCCATCAAGTATGTATCTCCCCCATCCCTACCCCCATCAGATCCCCAGTGTCTAATCTCATACAAACCATCAAGTGTATGTCTCCCCCATCCCTACCCCCATCAGATCCTCAGTGTCTAATCTCATCCAAACCATCAAGATTGTATCTCCCCCATCCCTACCCCCATCAGATCCCCTGTGCCTAATCTCATCCAAACCATCAAGTTTGTATCTCCCCCATCCTTACCCCCCATCAGATCCTCAGTGTCTAATATCATCCAAGCCATCAAGTATATATCTCCCCCATCCTTACCCCCATCATATCCCCAGTGTCTAATCTCATCCAAACCATCAAGTATGTTGCTCCCCCATCCCTACCCCCATCAGATCCTAAGTGTCTTAGCTCATCCAAACCATCAAGTGTATGTCTCCCCCATCCCTACCCCCATCAGATCCTCAGTGTCTAATCTCATCCAAACTATCAAGTATGTGTCTCCCCCATCCTTACCCCCATCATCTCCTCATTGTCTAATCTCATACAAACCATCAAGATTGTATCTCCCCCATCCCTACCCCCATCAGATCCCCTGTGCCTAATCTCATCCAAACCATCAAGTTTGTATCTCCCCCATCCTTACCCCCATCAGATCCTCAGTGTCTAATATCATCCAAGCCATCAAGTATATATCTCCCCCATCCTTACCCCCATCATATCCCCAGTGTCTAATCTCATCCAAACCATCAAGTATGTTGCTCCCCCATCCCTACCCCCATCAGATCCTAAGTGTCTTAGCTCATCCAAACCATCAAGTATGTATCTCCCCCATCCCTACCCCCATCAGATCCCCTGTGTCTAATCTCATCCAAGCCATCAAGTATGTATCTCCCCCATCCCTACCCCCATCAGATCCCCAGTGTCTAATCTCATCCAAACCATGAAGTCTGTATCTCCCCCATCCCTACCCCCATCAGATCCCCAGTATCGAATCTCATCCAAGCCATCAAGTCTGTATCTCCCCCATCCCTACCCCCATCAGATCACCTGTGTCTAATCGCATCCAAGCCATCAAGTATGTATCTCCCCCATCCCTACCCCCATCAGATCCCCAGTGTCTAATCTCATCCAAACCATCAAGTATATATCTCTCCCATCCCTACCCCCATAAGATCCCCAGTATCGAATCTCATCCAAACCATCAAGTATGTATCTCCCCCATCCCTACCCCCATCAGATCCCCAGTATCGAATCACATCCAAACCATCAAGTTTGTTGCTCCCCCATCCCTACCCCCATCATCTCCTCATTGTCTAATCTCATACAAACCATTAAGTATGTATCTCCCCCATCCCTACCCCCATCAGCTCCCCAGTGTCTAATCTCATCCAAACCATCAAGTATGTATCTCCCCCATCCCTACCCCCATCAGCTCCCCAGTGTCTAATCTCATCCAAACCATCAAGTATGTATCTCCCTCATCCCTACCCCCATCAGATCCCCAGTGTCTAATCTCATCCAAACCATCCAGTATGTATCTCCCCCATCCCTACCCCCATCAGATCCCCAGTGTCTAATCTCATCCAAGCCATCAAGTATATATCTCCCCCATCACTACCCCCATCAGATCCCCAGTGTCTAATCTCATCCAAACCATCCAGTATGTATCTCCCCCATCCCTACCCCCATCAGATCCCCAGTGTCTAATCTCATCCAAGCCATCAAGTATGTATCTTCCCCATCCCTACCCCCATCAGATCCCCAGTGTCTAATCTCATCCAAGCCATCAAGTATGTATCTCCCCCATCCCTACCCCCATCAGATCCCCAGTGTCTAATCTCATCCAAGCCATCAAGTATGTATCTTCCCCATCCCTACCCCCATCAGCTCCCCAGTGTCTAATCTCATCCAAACCATCAAGTATGTATCTCCCCCATCCCTACCCCCATCATCTCCACAGTGTCTAATCTCAACCAATTAAGTATGTGTCTCCCCCATCACTACCCCCCATCAGATCCCCAGTGTCTAATCTCATCCAAACCATCCAGTATGTATCTCCCCCATCCCTACCCCCATCAGATCCCCAGTGTCTAATCTCATCCAAGCCATCAAGTATATATCTCCCCCATCCCTACCCCCATCAGATCCCCAGTGTCTAATCTCATCCAAGCCATCAAGTATGTATCTTCCCCATCCCTACCCCCATCAGATCCCCAGTGTCTAATCTCATCCAAGCCATCAAGTATGTATCTTCCCCATCCCTACCCCCATCAGATCCCCAGTGTCTAATCTCATCCAAGCCATCAAGTATGTATCTTCCCCATCCCTACCCCCATCAGCTCCCCAGTGTCTAATCTCATCCAAACCATCAAGTATGTATCTCCCCCATCCCTACCCCCATCATCTCCACAGTGTCTAATCTCAACCAATTAAGTATGTGTCTCCCCCATCCCTACCCCCATCAGATCCTCAGTGTCTAATCTCATCCAAGCCATCAAGTATGTATCTCCCCCATCCTTACCCCCATCAGATCCCCAGTGTCTAATCTCATCCAAACCATCAAGTATGTGTCTCCCCTATCCTTACCCCCATCAACTCCTCAGTGTCTAATCTCATCCAAACCATCAAGTATGTATCTCCCCCATCCCTACCCCCATCAGATCCTCAGTGTCTAATCTCATCCAATAAGTATGTATCTCCCCCATCCCTACACCCATCAGATCCAGTAATTTAGTGATAATGTGAGCGCCTTAGGCCCGTCGGTAAATGAATATAGCAAATTTGCAATCATTCAGGATCAGGCGCGGATCCAGGATTTTCCGAGGTGGGTGGGGGCAGTAATTTAGTGATAATGCGAGCGCCGTAGCCTAATTTTTTTCCCATTTTTAAGGCTATAAAAAATGTCCTCCTCCGAAAAAAAGGGAAAATTTACCTAGAATAGGTATTCACTTTAAAAACTTATTATTTTTCCTTAATAATTGACAGGTTTTTAACTTTTCGAATCTGATAGAATGTGTATCTAAAGCGAACCCTATATGCTGCTAATTTGTCGACAACATATGCCAGTGCCGTTTCATGTTAAACGGTGTTTCCTCATTCGTACCTGTCGGTAATTAGTATCACTCTATTCACGTTAAAACCGCGCATTCTTATCCGTGTTGCGTTTCTGTCTTGCTCTCGTTATGAAATCAATCAACTTCACAAATTATCATCAACTTATCGAATCTATGTGATGAAGTTAAGCAAAATTTCGTATTAAGATATAAATATTGACTTACCAGGCTAGTGCAGACGACCGACACACAGGTCTGAGAATTGATATACTTGTACAAGATTAAGTTTTTACCGTTGCCTTCAAGAAAACATTTTCGGTTCGAAAATTTACAGATATTTATCGAAATGAATATAAAAATTCGCGACCATATCAATGACAACCTCTCAACAATAAACAAAAATCTCAAAGTAACAAGAAAGCCACATTCATTGAATTTCACCAAATTCATCCATGTTTTACAATGAGGTCATTATGCCCTATGGTCATATTGAAAATTATTTACTTATTGTGGCAAGAATAAAAAGAGAAAATTTAAATCGTACATGTCTTATTGTTTGCCGTAACTAACAGTGCTGATGAATTGCTAATCTGGTTTATCCATTTCTTTGACAGAGGCCCGATGAAGCTGGACCCTAGGACTGAATGTCTGATGGGTTTCCTCCCTTTTTACCACATCTACGGAATGGTCCCAGTCCAGTTTGGTGCCATATGCCTGGGAACTAAACTAGTCGTCATGCCAAAGTTTGAACAAGAAGAATTCCTCCGAGCCATACAGGAGCATAAGGTTAGCACAAACTAATGTGAACGAAATATTGTCTGTACACAGAATCTCCCGCTAATATTTGTGGCAGTTGTCACTATTTATACCTAGAATCCCCCTGTTCTTGTGGCCGCTATCACTGTCTATACAATGAGTATTCTCAAGTTGTCTTTTGCCATAATCAGTAGACTTGGGTGTCCATATGAATATGGCGTTGTTATGTTGCTCGAAAATGAACCACGTGGTTGCAGTATTGCATTGGTGTTTGAACTGTTAAATGTTTTTGTTTATTTTTGGTGAAATGCATTATATTTATATCCAGACGATATCACATGAATTGTAGTGTATTCGAAATTTTAAAATAACATCTGTGTCAAATTCTAATAACTTTTCAGGTGTCATACATGCATATCGTCCCACCCACTGCCTTGTTTCTGGCCAAAAGCCCCCTGGTGGATGAATTTGATGTCAGTAGTTTGAAGACTTTGGTGAGTGCCGCCGCGCCTCTAGGTGTAGGACTGACGGAGGAAACCAAGACCAGACTCAAGGTGGACATCACACAAGGTATCTGTAATGTAAACAAGGTGGACATCACACAAGGTATCTGTAATGTAAACAAGGTGGACATCACACAAGGTATCTGTAATGTAAACAAGATGGACATCACACAAGGTATCTGTAATGTAAACAAGGTGGACATCACACAAGGTATCTGTAATGTAAACAAGGTGGACATCACACAAGGTATCTGTAATGTAAACAAGGTGGACATCACACAAGGTATCTGTAATGTAAACAAGGTGGACATCACACAAGGTATCTGTAATGTAAACAAGATGGACATCACACAAGGTATCTGTAATGTAAACAAGGTGGACATCACACAAGGTATCTGTAATGTAAACAAGGTGGACATCACACAAGGTATCTGTAATGTAAACAAGATGGACATCACACAAGGTATCTGTAATGTAAACAAGGTGGACATCACACAAGGTATCTGTAATGTAAACTCATTCCACAACAATTGCAAAATAAGTTATATCAACTTAAATTAATCACGCTTGTTCGCCCGGATGGAAGCGCGCAGGGGGTTTTCTTTGGGAGGAAACCGGAGTACCCGGGAAAACCCACGTGTATCGGGCAGGTGACCCCATACCTTTTCACGTCCGGTCGGGGAATTGAACCCCGGCCGCCTAGGTGAATGGCAATTGTGTTACCACTGTGTCACCCGACCACCCTGTATCTGTATGGATTCGCTCTCACAACATCCATCATTAGAAAGATAAAGTAGTTGCGATCACAAGATACAATATTATAAATACTTGGTGTCTTGTGTATACGGTCTGACGGAGTGCTGTCCTTTATATATACATGGTGTATTCTATTGTAACATACGGTCTGACGGAGTGCTGTCCTTTATAAATACATGGTGTATTCTATTGTAACATACGGTCTGACGGAGTGCTGTCCTTTATATATACATGGTGTATTCTATTGTAACATACGGTCTGACGGAGTGCTGTCCTTTATATATACATTGTGTATTGTAACATACGGTCTGACGGAGTGCTGTCCTTTATAAATACATTGTGTATTCTATTGTAACATACGGTCTGACGGAGTGCTGTCCTTTATAAATACATGGTGTATTCTATTGTAACATACGGTCTGACGGAGTGCTGTCCTTTATATATACATGGTGTATTCTATTGTAACATACGGTCTGACGGAGTGCTGTCCTTTATAAATACATTGTGTATTCTATTGTAACATACGGTCTGACGGAGTGCTGTCCTTTATATATACATGGTGTATTCTATTGTAACATACGGTCTGACGGAGTGCTGTCCTTTATAAATACATGGTGTATTCTATTGTAACATACGGTCTGACGGAGTGCTGTCCTTTATAAATACATGGTGTATTCTATTGTAACATACGGTCTGACGGAGTGCTGTCCTTTATAAATACATTGTGTATTGTAACATACGGTCTGACGGAGTGCTGTCCTTTATAAATACATTGTGTATTCTATTGTAACATACGGTCTGACGGAGTGCTGTCCTTTATATATACATGGTGTATTCTATTGTAACATACGGTCTGACGGAGTCCTGTCCTTTATAAATACATGGTGTATTCTATTGTAACATACGGTCTGACGGAGTGCTGTCCTTTATATATACATGGTGTATTGTAACATACGGTCTGACGGAGTGCTGTCCTTTATATATACATGGTGTATTGTAACATACGGTCTGACGGAGTGCTGTCCTTTATAAATACATGGTGTATTCTATTGTAACATACGGTCTGACGGAGTGCTGTCCTTTATAAATACTTGGTGTCTTGTGTATACGGTCTGACGGAGTGCTGTCCTTTATATATACATTGTGTATTCTATTGTAACATACGGTCTGACGGAGTGCTGTCCTTTATAAATACATGGTGTATTCTATTGTAACATACGGTCTGACGGAGTGCTGTCCTTTATAAATACATGGTGTATTGTAACATACGGTCTGACGGAGTGCTGTCCTTTATATATACATTGTGTATTCTATTGTAACATACGGTCTGACGGAGTGCTGTCCTTTATATATACATGGTGTATTCTATTGTAACATACGGTCTGACGGAGTGCTGTCCTTTATATATACATGGTGTATTCTATTGTAACATACGGTCTGACGGAGTGCTGTCCTTTATATATACATTGTGTATTGTAACATACGGTCTGACGGAGTGCTGTCCTTTATATATACATTGTGTATTCTATTGTAACATACGGTCTGACGGAGTGCTGTCCTTTATATATACATGGTGTATTCTATTGTAACATACGGTCTGACGGAGTGCTGTCCTTTATATATACATTGTGTATTGTAACATACGGTCTGACGGAGTGCTGTCCTTTATAAATACATTGTGTATTCTATTGTAACATACGGTCTGACGGAGTGCTGTCCTTTATATATACATTGTGTATTCTATTGTAACATACGGTCTGACGGAGTGCTGTCCTTTATAATACATGGTGTATTCTATTGTAACATACGGTCTGACGGAGTGCTGTCCTTTATATATACATGGTGTATTCTATTGTAACATACGGTCTGACGGAGTGCTGTCCTTTATAATACATGGTGTATTCTATTGTAACATACGGTCTGACGGAGTGCTGTCCTTTATAATACATGGTGTATTCTATTGTAACATACGGTCTGACGGAGTGCTGTCCTTTATATATACATGGTGTATTCTATTGTAACATACGGTCTGACGGAGTGCTGTCCTTTATAAATACATGGTGTATTCTATTGTAACATACGGTCTGACGGAGTGCTGTCCTTTATATATACATGGTGTATTGTAACATACGGTCTGACGGAGTGCTGTCCTTTATATATACATGGTGTATTCTATTGTAACATACGGTCTGACGGAGTGCTGTCCTTTATAAATACATGGTGTATTCTATTGTAACATACGGTCTGACGGAGTGCTGTCCTTTATAATACATTGGTGTATTGTAACATACGGTCTGACGGAGTGCTGTCCTTTATAAATACATTGTGTATTCTATTGTAACATACGGTCTGACGGAGTGCTGTCCTTTATATATACATGGTGTATTCTATTGTAACATACGGTCTGACGGAGTGCTGTCCTTTATAAATACATGGTGTATTCTATTGTAACATACGGTCTGACGGAGTGCTGTCCTTTATATATACATGGTGTATTCTATTGTAACATACGGTCTGACGGAGTGCTGTCCTTTATAAATGCATGGTGTATTCTATTGTAACATACGGTCTGACGGAGTGCTGTCCTTTATAAATACATTGTGTATTCTATTGTAACATACGGTCTGACGGAGTGCTGTCCTTTATAAATACATGGTGTATTGTGTATACGGTTTGACGGAGTGCTGTCCTTTATAAATTCATTGTGTATTGTAACATACGGTCTGACGGAGTGCTGTCCTTTATAAATACATTGTGTATTGTAACATACGGTCTGAAGGAGTGCTGTCCTTTATATATACATGGTGTATTCTATTGTAACATACGGTCTGACGGAGTGCTGTCCTTTATAAATACATGGTGTATTCTATTGTAACATACGGTCTGACGGAGTGCTGTCCTTTATAAATACATTGTGTATTCTATTGTAACATACGGTCTGACGAAGAAGTTGATTTGGATACTCTTCTCGGGGATTATGAAGTGCCTAAAATAGACAATGAAACTAAATCAGAGTTAGATCGACCAATTACCATGAAAGAACTAGCTCATTCAGTTAAATGTCTTTAAAATGGCAAAAGTCCCGGCCCAGATGGGTTTACAACAGAATTCTATAAGTTCTTTTGGATTGATCTCAAGTTTTTTATCACGAAATCCTTAACTATGGGTATTCAAAAAGGCGAGTTATCACTTACACAAAAACAAGGTGTTGTATCTCTACTACCTAAGGGTAATAAACCTAGAGAACTCCTAAAAAATTGGAGACCAATATCTCTTCTTAATGTTTGCTATAAAATACTCTCTAATGCAGTTGCTTATCGATTAAAAGATGTTTTAAACAGTATAATACATGAAAATCAAAGGGGTTTTTTAAAAGGTAGATTTATTGGTGAAAATGTTAGACAAATTTATGACCTAATGCAATATGCAGAAGAGAAGGAGATACCTGGTTTATTATTATTAATAGATTTCGAAAAGGCCTTCGACTCTATTTCATGGAACTTCATAACAAAGGTTTTAACATATTTTAACTTTGGTAATTATTTCAAAAATGTTATCCATACTTTATTCCAAAAGGCATCTTTATGTGTTACACAACATGGTTTTTTCTCTCAATTTTTTAATATTGTTAGAGGATGTAGACAAGGCGATCCGCTGTCACCCTATCTTTTTATTATGTGTGTGGAGATACTTGGCATATTAATAAGAAATGATAAAGACATAAAAGGCATCAAAGTCGGTAATAAAGAATTCAAGTTATCACAGTATGCTGATGATACTGGTCTCACATTAGATGGCTCAGACAAAGCACTCAAGAAAACTTTAGATCTTCTTACTCAATACGCCAAATACTCTGGGTTAAAACCCAACATCGAAAAAACAAAGTGTATATGGTTTGGAACTAAAAAATTAAGTACGGATAGGATATGTGCTAATAATAACCTTTCTTGGTCAAATGAACCATTCACTTTCCTAGGAGTGAAATTTAGTCCGAATCTGTCAGAGCTTGCTGACTTGAATTACTGTGACAAACTTAAAGAAATTAAAACTCTCATTCACATATGGTCAAAGAGGTGTCTTAGTCCAATAGGTAGAATTACAGTTGTTAAAAGCATCATTCTTTGTAAATTAACACATTTATTTATAAGTATTCCAAGACCTGATAAGGACTTTGTAAAAATCCTAGAAAGACTTTTATACAATTTCATATGGGGCAGGAAAAACGACAGAATCTCGAGAAACCTGATAGTTCAAAATTACAAAGATGGCGGTCTTAAAATGGTTCAAATTGATGCTTTCATTAAATCCATGAAACTATCCTGGATAAAACGCCTGTTAACAAATGAGAATTCATGGACCTACCTTTTTGAAGAAGTGATTGGCGAATCAAAATTTACTATTATTTCATATGGGGCGGACTATTGGAGAAAAAAGTCGAAATCTATTAAAAATCTGTTCTGGAAAGAAGTCCTTGAAAATATACATTGTTTTTTGTACCTTCCATGCAACGAAGAAAGTGTTTTGTATCGTCCCTTGTGGCACAATCCAGAAATAAAGATTGATAACAAGACCTTACATTTTAAACAATGGTCACGAAAAGGGATATGTTATGTGTATGACTTATGTAATGACCAAGGTAAATTAATTGAAAACTATGAAGAATTTTGCGAAAAGGTTTCTTTTTCACCAATACTAACTCAGTTTTATGGCATCAGGAATACCATTCTGTCTAAATGGCCTTTTCTGAGAAATTATAATTCCACTATTATACTTCCACATTGTCAAAAGTACATTTATCACATCTTAACAAATAAACAACGAGGACTCTCGATATATAATATTTTTATTAAAGATTTAACTACAAATGATAAATACAAAGTCAAATGGTCACTTGAACTTGATATACATCAAAATCAATATTGGTGGGAAAAGATTAACTTTATAATATTTAAGTTAACCTCGGACTCAACACTTCAATGGTTCCAATACCGAATTACTCACAGAATCATTAGCACAAACAAATACCTGCGTATGATAGGTGTAATTAACTGGCCTGTATGCTCATTTTGTAAAGCAAATATAGAATCAATAATCCACTTGTTTTGGGAATGTACTCTTGTTACAAAATTTTGGCAAGAATTCACCACATGGGTAGAAAACAAAACCGGGAAAACTCTGAGTTTGATTAATTCAGATGTTATCCTTGGGAAAACGGACAACGAAATAAACAACATAAACTTAATTATTGTTTTAGCAAAATTACACATATACAAGCAAAAGTATAAAAATCATCTGCCTGCTCTATTTATATTCAAAATGGAACTGGAAAAACATTACAAAATTGAACAGTACATTCATAGGAAAAATATGACTGTCCAAAAATTTGAAAAACGATGGGTTGATTTGAAAGCACTTGTAACGTAACAAATCAAAAAAAGAAAAACTTGTTATTGTTTCTTTTAGAACTCTATTACTGTTAAAGTATGAGTCTGTGCATGTAAGAAGTCTTTATGTATGTTTTTTTTTTTTTTTTTTATATCTACATGTATAAAAAGTTTTCTTCTGAACTAATATGGCAATATCCTTACCTGAGGTATACCACAAATAGCTATAGCAACACAATAAATATATATATATATATATATATAAAAGAGCATGTTCTATCAGCCACATTACACAATGAGATAATATGATATCGTGATGAACACTTTCATTTTATACGATTGCACGATTTAATGTATTGGGACGAAACTGCATCTGAGGTATACTTCATGTATTGATGAGCGAATTTTTATTAAGCGTATGAAAAAGTGTAATTGTTGCAATTAAATATACACCAATATTATGTATTGCTACATGTATGCATATGTATGGAAGAAAATAAAAAATTTTGAAAGCTAAAAAAAAAAAACATACGGTCTGACGGAGCGCTGTCCTCTATAAATACATGGTGTATTGTGTATACGGTCTGACGGAGTGCTGTCCTTTATAAATACATGGTGTATTCTATTGTAACATACGGTCTGACGGAGTGCTGTCCTTTATAAATACATTGTGTATTCTATTGTAACATACGGCCTGACGGAGCGCTGTCCTTTATAAATACATTGTGTATTCTATTGTAACATACGGTCTGACGGAGTGCTGTCCTTTATAAATACATGGTGTATTCTATTGTAACATACGGTCTGACGGAGTCCTGTCCTTTATATATACATGGTGTATTCTATTGTAACATACGGTCTGACGGAGTGCTGTCCTTTATATATACATGGTGTATTCTATTGTAACATACGGCCTGACGGAGTGCTGTCCTTTATAAATACATGGTGTATTTAATTGTAACATACGGTCTGACGGAGTGCTGTCCTTTATATATACATGGTGTATTCTATTGTAACATACGGTCTGACGGAGTGCTGTCCTTTATAAATACATGGTGTATTCTATTGTAACATACGGTCTGACGGAGTGCTGTCCTTTATAAATACATGGTGTATTCTATTGTAACATACGGTCTGACGGAGTGCTGTCCTTTATAAATACATTGTGTATTCTATTGTAACATACGGTCTGACGGAGTGCTGCCCTTTATAAATACATGGTGTATTGTGTATACGGTTTGACGGAGTGCTGTCCTTTATAAATACATTGTGTATTGTAACATACGGTCTGACGGAGTGCTGTCCTTTATCAATACATTGTGTATTCTATTGTAACATACGGTCTGACGGAGTGCTGTCCTTTATATATACATTGTGTATTCTATTATAACATACGGTCTGACGGAGGTGTATTCTATTGTAACATACGGTCTGAAGGAGTGCTGTCCTTTATAAATACATGGTGTATTCTATTGTAACATACGGTCTGACGGAGTGCTGTCCTTTATAAATACATGGTGTATTCTATTGTAACATACGGCCTGACGGAGTGCCGTCCTTTATAAATACATGGTGTATTCTATTGTAACATACGGTCTGACGGAGTGCTGTCCTTTATATATACATGGTGTATTCTATTGTAACATACGGTCTGACGGAGTGCTGTCCTTTATAAATACATGGTGTATTCTATTGTAACATACGGTCTGACGGAGTGCTGTCCTTTATATATACATGGTGTATTGTAACATACGGTCTGACGGAGTGCTGTCCTTT
Source organism: Pecten maximus (assembly GCF_902652985.1). Classification (NCBI taxonomy): domain Eukaryota; kingdom Metazoa; phylum Mollusca; class Bivalvia; order Pectinida; family Pectinidae; genus Pecten; species Pecten maximus. The sequence continues at coordinate 15,498,624 of NC_047024.1, forward strand.
ATATATACATTGTGTATTGTAACATACGGTCTGACGGAGTGCTGTCCTTTATATATACATGGTGTATTCTATTGTAACATACGGTCTGACGGAGTGCTGTCCTTTATAATACATGGTGTATTCTTGTAACATACGGTCTGACGGAGTGCTGTCCTTTATATATACATTGGTGTCTATTGTATATACGGTCTGACGGAGTGCTGTCCTTTATATATACATGGTGTATTCTATTGTAACATACGGTCTGACGGAGTGCTGTCCTTTATAAATACATGGTGTATTCTATTGTAACATACGGTCTGACGGAGTGCTGTCCTTTATATAATACATGGTGTATTATTGTAACATACGGTCTGACGGAGTGCTGTCCTTTATAAATACATGGTGTATTCTATTGTAACATACGGTCTGACGGAGTGCTGTCCTTTATAAATACATTGTGTATTCTATTGTAACATACGGTCTGACGGAGTGCTGCCCTTTATAAATACATGGTGTATTGTGTATACGGTTTGACGGAGTGCTGTCCTTTATAAATACATTGTGTATTGTAACATACGGTCTGACGGAGTGCTGTCCTTTATCAATACATTGTGTATTCTATTGTAACATACGGTCTGACGGAGTGCTGTCCTTTATATATACATTGTGTATTCTGTTATAACATACGGTCTGACGGAGGTGTATTCTATTGTAACATACGGTCTGAAGGAGTGCTGTCCTTTATAAATACATGGTGTATTCTATTGTAACATACGGTCTGACGGAGTGCTGTCCTTTATAAATACATGGTGTATTCTATTGTAACATACGGCCTGACGGAGTGCCGTCCTTTATAAATACATGGTGTATTCTATTGTAACATACGGTCTGACGGAGTGCTGTCCTTTATATATACATTGTGTATTGTATTGTAACATACGGTCTGACGGAGTGCTGTCCTTTATATATACATGGTGTATTGTAACATACGGTCTGACGGAGTGCTGTCCTTTATATATACATGGTGTATTATATTGTAACATACGGCCTGACGGAGTGCTGTCCTTTATATCTACATGGTGTATTGTAACATACGGTCTGACGGAGTGCTGTCCTTTATATATACATGGTGTATTGTAACATACGGTCTGACGGAGTGCTGTCCTTTATATATACATGGTGTATTCTATTGTAACATACGGCCTGACGGAGTGCTGTCCTTTATATATACATGGTGTATTCTATTGTAACATACGGTCTGACGGAGTGTTGTCCTTTATATATACATGGTGTATTGTATTGTAACATACGGTCTGACGGAGTGCTGTCCTTTATATATACATTGTGTATTCTATTGTAACATACGGTCTGACGGAGTGCTGTCCTTTATATATACATGGTGTATTCTATTGTAACATACGGTCTGACGGAGTGCTGTCCTTTATATATACATGGTGTATTCTATTGTAACATACGGTCTGACGGAGTGCTGTCCTTTATAAATACATGGTGTATTGTAACATACGGTCTGACGGAGTGCTGTCCTTTATATATACATGGTGTATTCTATTGTAACATACGGTCTGACGGAGTGCTGTCCTTTATAAATACATGGTGTATTCTATTGTAACATACGGTCTGACGGAGTGCTGTCCTTTATAAATACATGGTGTATTCTATTGTAACATACGGTCTGACGGAGTGCTTGTCCTTTATAAATACATGGTGTATTGTAACATACGGTCTGACGGAGTGCTGTCCTTTATATATACATGGTGTATTGTGTATACGGTCTGACGGAGTGCTGTCCTTTATAAATACATGGTGTATTGTAACATACGGTCTGACGGAGTGCTGTCCTTTATATATACATGGTGTATTGTAACATACGGTCTGACGGAGTGCTGTCCTTTATAAATACATGGTGTATTGTAACATACGGTCTGACGGAGTGCTGTCCTTTATAAATACATGGTGTATTGTAACATACGGTCTGACGGAGTGCTGTCCTTTATATATACATGGTGTATTGTGTATACGGTCTGACGGAGTGCTGTCCTTTATAAATACATGGTGTATTGTAACATACGGTCTGACGGAGTGCTGTCCTTTATATATACATGGTGTATTCTATTGTAACATACGGTCTGACGGAGTGCTGTCCTTTATATATACATTGTGTATTCTATTGTAACATACGGTCTGACGGAGTGCTGTCCTTTATAAATACATGGTGTATTGTAACATACGGTCTGACGGAGTGCTGTCCTTTATATATACATGGTGTATTGTGTATACGGTCTGACGGAGTGCTGTCCTTTATAAATACATGGTGTATTGTAACATACGGTCTGACGGAGTGCTGTCCTTTATAAATACATGGTGTATTGTAACATACGGTCTGACGGAGTGCTGTCCTTTATATATACATGGTGTATTCTATTGTAACATACGGTCTGACGGAGTGCTGTCCTTTATATATACATGGTGTATTGTAACATACGGTCTGACGGAGTGCTGTCCTTTATATATACATGGTGTATTGTAACATACGGTCTGACGGAGTGCTGTCCTTTATATATACATGGTGTATTCTATTGTAACATACGGTCTGACGGAGTGCTGTCCTTTATATATACATGGTGTATTCTATTGTAACATACGGTCTGACGGAGTGCTGTCCTTTATATATACATTGTGTATTGTAACATACGGTCTGACGGAGTGCTGTCCTTTATATAATACATGTGTATTCTATTGTAACATACGGTCTGACGGAGTGCTGTCCTTTATATATACATGGTGTATTCTATTGTAACATACGGTCTGACGGAGTGCTGTCCTTTATAAATACATGGTGTATTCTATTGTAACATACGGTCTGACGGAGTGCTGTCCTTTATAAATACATGGTGTATTCTATTGTAACATACGGTCTGACGGAGTGCTGTCCTTTATATATACATGGTGTATTGTAACATACGGTCTGACGGAGTGCTGTCCTTTATAAATACATGGTGTATTCTATTGTAACATAAGGTCTGACGGAATGCTGTCCTTTATATATACATGGTGTATTCTATTGTAACATACGGTCTGACGGAGTGCCGTCCTTTATAAATACATGGTGTATTCTATTGTAACATACGGTCTGACGGAGTGCCGTCCTTTATAAATACATGGTGTATTCTATTGTAACATACGGTCTGACGGAGTGCTGTCCTTTATATATACATGGTGTAATCTGTTGTAGCCTACGGTCTGACGGAGTGCTGTCCTTTATAAATACATGGTGTAATCTGTTGTAGCATACGGTCTGACGGAGTGCTGTCCTTTATATATACATTGTGTATTCTATTGTAACATACGGTCTGACGGAGTGCTGTCCTTTATATATACATGGTGTATTCTATTGTAACATACGGTCTGACGGAGTGCTGTCCTTTATATATACATTGTGTATTGTAACATACGGTCTGACGGAGTGCTGTCCTTTATAAATACATGGTGTATTCTATTGTAACATACGGTCTGACGGAGTGCTGTCCTTTATATATACATGGTGTAATCTGTTGTAGCCTACGGTCTGACGGAGTGCTGTCCTTTATAAATACATGGTGTAATCTGTTGTAGCATACGGTCTGACGGAGTGCTGTCCTTTATATATACATGGTGTATTGTAACATACGGTCTGACGGAGTGCTGTCCTTTATATATACATGGTGTAATCTGTTGTAGCCTACGGTCTGACGGAGTGCAGTCCCTTGACTCACAGTGACAGCTATCCTGGGAAGGAGGGAACTATTGGACAACTTGTGCCAAACACGGAGGGGAAGGTAAATAAACATAAATATATATGTAAGTTACTGAGTTTCACCAATCCAAAAATATTGTCTGATGGTCATTATGGTTTATACAGGTACGGACAGTCCTGGAATCGCAATCCTTGCCTTGGGATTCAGTACCATATGCCTTTAATGTATTGGATTTGGCAAAAAAAATCCTTGAAAAGCATACCGGGATTTGTGTCTTTGGTGTTAAAATACACTTAAATAGTTCCCTTTCTTTGTGTTCATCAGTGTACTATGACAGCGACGGGAAATGTAACTATTTATTGAATGTTACATACCTAGTTCAATTTCACCAAACTTCGATCATTATTCTAGAAAAGTCTTTGAAAAGTCCATGAATGTAATAATAGATAGCCCAGGAAAAATCTTAGGAATTATCTGTGTTAACCATAGCTTAAGAAAATGGTCGTTACGAGCATGATACGAGAAACGGGATATCTTAGAAAATGAATTTATGATGTTATGCGAATAAAATTAGACTGGAATGTAAGCGTATTCTGTTTCAAGATAGATTCATACAATATCATGTTTTCAAAATGAAAACGGGAGCTGCTTATTTAAGAAAAGAAATAGAATATAAAGGTGAGATCAGTATGGCGTTAGTTCATATTGTCAGAGCCCCACTCGATTTGCACTCTTCTCAGAAGAGCAGCTTTCTAAGAAGATTGCATTCCGTTATATGTAAATCGAGTAAACCGGGAGATTATAACCCAGAATAAACAAGTTTTTAAGTTTTCTCAAACACTTTGACACAAACACGTGCATGTATGTGTCATAAATCCTTCTCTAGTGAAACTCATCACTCGCACACTTAAAACATGGTCGCCGCCATCTTGGAAGATAAATCTCCCAGCTTCGAGACGGAAGAGGTAGAAGATCCTCCAGAAGCAGAAGAGCTACAAATAGAGTGACCGGAAGATATATTCTAGAAGGAGAAGAGTGCAAATCGAGTGGGGCTCTGGGGGTCAGTCATCACTAGTGGCGAGAATCAAAATGTCGCGCTCCCCTTGGTTTGTGGAGTGGTTAAGATTCCAAGCTCCTTTTGACCTCCGATGGAAGGAAAGAGATGTACAGGAATGATTCGAGAAAAAATCTGGCCGTAACTCGCGCGAGCAAGAAGCTATCACTGAATGGACAGTCAAACATGATACCCGTTCACAACTTGGTCAATAGGCGAAATTTGGAGAAACAAAGTTAAAGGGCATTCGAAAATCAGTAGGCATAAGGTTCAAAGGTTAAAGGTGAAAGAATTTTTGCATACCACGTGAAAATTCCTATGAATAAGAACAGCAGATCTTGATATGCATACGTATACCATGCTCATTCTAAACTATTCCTGTCTAAAACAGATTACACCACCTCCTTCTTTATTTAGAATCTTCCTATTTTCTTATTTCACTTCTTGACATCCATATTTTTGGTTTCCGGAGAATGAACCAGCTGCATGGTAATCGTCAAATACTGCATTTTCCTAAATTCTTTTCCTTGTAAAATACATGTAACCGTTTTCATTTCATCAAACATGGACCTAAGGGATATATTGTATTTCTAACAGTCATTTAATATGGTTGCACATGTATTGTATGTAGAGTTGCTTGTACGATTACCACATCAACAAAACTTTCTGAGGAAAGAGACGGGAGGCCCGATTGAATCTTGCAACGTAAAACCATAAAGCCCCGACAGAGAGAGCTTGAAGGTTATCATATAGCTGAAACGTAAACAGTGATTCTCTAGTATGCTATCTAAATTGTCCGAATTGTATGTCCTCTTTTCAGGTAGTGGACATTGCGACTGGTCAGTCTTTATTGGAGGGACAAACCGGTGAGATCTTGGTGAGAGGACCACAGGTGATGAAAGGGTATCTCAACAACCAGAAGGCTACAGACGAAATGGTTGTGGATGGCTGGTTACACTCAGGTAAGAGTCACGGGTGATTGGTTACATTCAGGTAAGAGTCACGGGTGATTGGTTACACTCAGGTAAGAGTCACGGGTGATTGGTTACACTCAGGTAAGAGTCACGGGTGATTGGTAACATTCAGGTAAGAGTCACGGGTGATTGGTTACACTCAGGTAAGAGTCACGGGTGATTGGTTACACTCAGGTAAGAGTTACGTTGATTGTTAAAATTCAGGTAAGAGTCACGGTTGATTGGTTACATACAGCTAAACTTTAACATTCAGATTGAGGGTTATGTACAAAGGAGCCAAAGGTGAATTAAACCACATCTTGTTTCGCCACTAAAGCTCGTCAGTGATGCTAATGGCCTAAAGTGTTTTTACCAAGTATAGATTCCATTTATCGAGATAATATTATGTTGCCAAGTTAAATCGATTCCTTTTATTAAGATATTGAAACCGAGTATAAATAGACCCCTTTAATCGAGGTATTGATTGATCCTTTTATGGAGCTATTGCTATCAAATGTATTCCTTTTCCGTTAAGACTATAACTAATTCCGTCGTAGGTGATTTAACATATGAGTAAGACTGTGACATTTTTTATTACTTTTCAGGGGACATCGGTCACTATGACAACGAAGGATACTTTATTGTTTCCGACAGAATGAAGGAGCTCATCAAGTACAAAGGTTACCAGGTAATAAACTCGACTACCAAGTAATAAATCTGATTACCAGGTAATGAATTTGACTACAATACCAAGTAATGGACTTGACTACCAGATAATGAACTTGACTACAAACACTACTAGAATACATTCTACTGAAATCCTACTTATAATACATTATATACATACATCATTTTACATTTTATCATTTTCCTTCATTCTTACCCGCCAGGTGGCACCAGCAGAGCTAGAAGCCCTTATCTGTACCCACCCTAAGGTGGAGGACGTGGCGGTTATTGGAGTTGAGACAGGAGAGGGTCAAGGGGAGGTCCCTAGGGCGTTTGTTGTTCCAAAGTCCAACTGTCGGCTCACAGAAGATGATGTGTCAACGTTTGTACAAGGTATGGTGCTGATAGGGTAACTATGTTAACTTCCATAATCATTGGGTCATTCTGTGACTGATGTATATATAGTAAACCAAGATAATTGTCAGGTTGATAACAATGGGAACAGTCACCGCGAAAAGATACTTCATTAGTCCTGACCGCGAAAATAATTTTCTGTATTTTCAGTCATGATTACTTAAACATAAGCCCATACAAAATAGTCCGTTTTACAGAATAAGTTATTAACTTATAGAAAATGGTATGATTAAATCATCCTGATTACGCACCACTGAATGTTTTTTTCATATTTGATATCGGGATCTTTTGAATGTCACTTTTCTTTTCTTTTTTATTTGGAAGCATCCGCTTCCTAACATTAGGTTTTTTTGTTTTTGTTTTAATTCGAATAACATCAGTCGTGTTTTTTAATTTTTGTGTTACTTCATTGCTTCATGGTTTGAATATTTTTTGTTCTTTAACAGAGCATCTGTCACCCTACAAGTGGTTAAGAGGAGGCGTGGAATTGACTGACTCCATTCCAAAAACAGCCAGTGGGAAAATTCTTAGACGACAACTAAGAAAATAGTGAACATTTTGAAATATGAACTCAATTCTAGTCGTTTACATGCTACATATCTTACATATGTTGCCTTTGCAAGAGTCCCATGAACTGTGAATTTGCTTCAGTTTTAATTAATTAGTTAAAGAAAAAATAATTTGCATATCAGATTTTAGATGGATGTATCCGGAAGGCAGATTACTCAGTTGTGATACTATACGCATTAGAATACGGCATTTAAATATAATTTTAATTCTTTTGAGAAGAGCTTTTTAATTTTACAGCATGACATGTTGACAAGTGGATGATGCAAGCTTTTTTGGACCATGATTATATATATCTGATAGAATGGCCTGTTTCGTTGTTAAATTCAGTCTGTGGGCAGTTGTTATATGCAGGACTTAATCGACATGGTCAATAAAGCTATTGTTATTTGAAGAGAAAAGAATCGTTATTGTAGATGAAAAAAAGGACTTTGTAGGCCTCTGTTACTGATTCTGATAAGCGCTTCAAAACGAGCTAGCCAAGAGAGAGGCACCATTGTATATGCCGATAGTCTGATAGAAGATCATTCACCAATTGCACACTCAACGCAGATATTGTAGACAATTCAATTTAACGTATGTTTATCGAAATATACTCTGGATGATGTGGTTCACAGTCTTTGGGAACATTTTCTTCATGTTGGTGAAGAAAAGATGATAGAAGTTATATAACACAACCAATATGATATGTGACATTTCGATGCCTATACTGTCACCTTCATCAGACTAATGACCAATGTGAAGCATACTAGCAATGTCTTATGTAGCGTCCGAGTTGGTAAATGGTTCGATCTACTATAAAGGATGTTTCGTCTTTATCATGACCTCATTGACACCGTTCGAAAACAGTGTGACGAGATGGTAAAAATTAAATTGAATCATTCGACTACAGTACATCATACCATCTCGTACACTTGTTTGATTCAATTTTATTTTACCATCTCGTTAAATCCTTTAGAGTAGATATAATCTTTTACCATCTCGGACACTACATAAGACAGTACTAGTATGCTTAATATTGATCATTAGTCAGATGAAGGTGAATTGCAGTCATCGAAACGTCACACTCTTAAATATCATATTGGTTCACAGTCTGTTTGGTGAAAAGCTCTGTCACCACGCAATTTGTAATAACTTTTCAAATGTCATTATAAGTAATAAATAAGTATTTAATAGAATTAGGTCGAAACATGTACCAAGTGAAGATAATCTTTCCATCTTATGACAATTTATCCGGTAAAAACAACTTTGAATTTTTTATTACAAATTGCGTGGATGTGCACTACAACACGACGCAATTTGTAATAACTTTTCAAATGTCATTATAAGTAATAGCTAAGTATTTCTTAGATATAATTAGATCGAAACATGTACCAAGTAAAGATTATCTTTCCACTAGCCCTCCACCTCTGGGTTGCGAGTTCGAAACCTACGTGGGGCAGTTGCCAGGTACTGACTGTAGGCCGGTGGTTTTTCTCCGGGCACTCCGGCTTTCCTCCACCTCCAAAACCTGGCACGTCCTTAAATGACCCTGGCTGTTAATAGGACGTTAAACAAAAACAAACCAAACAAACCAAACTTTCCATCTGATGACAATTTATCCGGTAAAAATAACTTTGAATTTTTTATTACAAATTGCGTCGTTATTACAAATTGCGTGGTGACAAAGCTCTCATAAAAACAGGCCAAATGTGTTCATTATGTTTGGAAAAGTTGATTGTACTGTAATGAGTGGCCTATTGATCAAAACTTCTTTTATATCTTTAAAACTTCTATTCCACTTCTATATTAAACAGTGTCGTAAAAGAACTACAACCTGGACGTAATTGTTTTAAGAATGGTATTTAAAGTGTAGACTAAAGCTTAGCTGAAGTACAACAAATCGAGTCAGCAATAAAATGCTGTTGAAGGTTTCTTTTGAAGCTTAGGAATACAAACTAATGACATCAGAAGGGATTATTCACCGATGAGGGTTTATGAAATATGTAAATGGTTTTACCCGTTCGCTGGCATATATATTCTTCACGGAACCATAAGTATCTTGAAATTTGTATTCCACTTGAAGGGATATTCCGGATTTCATTCGATGCTTCTTATAAAATATGGAGAAAAAACATTAGAAACGATTGCAACCGATATATTTCACCAAAGCCTCCAATGTAGGGGCACATACTACCTTATCCTCCAAGTGCTTCCAGTCAACGACTGAACGCACGAAGAAGGAATTCTTGTATTGCTCATAGTTGTGTGCAGACACTGCGAGAGGCTTTGAATTTTTGATGACATTTCTTTCTGAACAATATTCGATGTGATGTAATTATCGAAATACTTAGCTTTGATGATATTTTTTATTCGTTTTTTGAGGTGTTCATCACGAGGTATATAGATGGCAGTATTCCCTCCGCCACTTCATACATGATTGTGACCTGTTGGGCACACCTGGTTTGAAGTGATGGTAGCTTCAGATCGTCCAACATCCATGTGACTCGCCCCTGTTCCCTTCTCTTATAGTCATTGGTAATAAATCTGGCTGCCAGTCTCTGCACTCTTTCAATTTTGTCTTTTTCGTTTTTGGTGAATGGGTCCAAAATTATGGCGCACGACGATTGGTAGTATTTTTGTGATGTTTAAGATGTGGATGTTCCATTTAAGGTCATCAGAAATTGTCAGTCCAAGATATGGGTTAATTTTCACGGGCTGGTCTTTGCTTGAATGTTCATAGCGTGACATTAATGTATATAACCTATGTCTCGCATATAACTTGCATGTTTTTATTTAATGTCGATGATGTAACACATTTCCGCGTTGAATTTCATTCCCGAATGATCTGATAAATTTGTTAGATTATGTAGGTCCTCTTGTAGCTGTTGGTGGTCGCTATTTGGTTTATTTCTCTGTAAAGGAGGCAGTCATCTGCAAAGAGTCGTGCTTTGGATTTTACAATCTGAAAGATCATTGATACGACAGGGGAATAAAAACGGTCCTAGTACTGTTCCATTGGGGACTCTCGCGAGGACTCTCCTTCAACTCTCATCTGACGCTGTGTCAAGAAAGTCGAGAGCCACTTTAGTAGATTTCCATTGATGCCGTATTGGTTCAGCTTGCGTAGGAGACTTTGGTGGGAAACAGTATTGAATCTCTTTGAGAAGTCGAGGATGACTATGTCGGTGTTTGTTTTTATTAAAAGATTTCAGAGATCGTCCATTTTGGCTGCTAGCTGTGTTTCGCAGGAGAATCTGGAACGAAATCCATGATTTAATGATGTTAATATATTGTTCTGCACTAGGTGGTCTAACATGTGTTTACATATGTGTTCTAACAACTAGCACGGTACTGATGTTAATGGTACCGGTCTGTAGATTTCTGCTGCATGACGGCCCCCTTTTTCTAAAGATGGAAGATATGTTTGCACTCAGCCAGTCAGATGGTAACAAGCCGGTGTTTAAAGAAGACTGAAATATTGCTGATAAACCTGGTGAATTTGTTCAGCGCAATCATTCATGACTCTGTTTGGGATGTTATCAGGTCAAGCCGCTTTAGATGAATTCACTTTACGTAGAAGCTTTGTTAGACCCTGTTTTGATAATTATATTTCCGATTTGGGATTTTGTTGTTTTGATCATTGATGGCATTGTGATTTAGTGAACACTGATTTGAACTGGTTCTATAGAATGTCTCCTTAACCTTTACTCTCAGTTGTTAATGTTCCTTTGTGTTCGAGTGGCGAGACTTCGATGTTGTATTGTCACTTTGATTTTATATATTTCCAGAATGACTTGTTGTTATTGTTCTCCAGGCCTCCTACGATAGTTTGGTTGATGTAATTCCGCTTTACTTTTCTCGGTTGTCGTTTGCATTCTTTCTGAACGCATCTGTAATGTATAACCGTTGTTTTCTTGTTAACATTTTTTTGGTGGTGTCGTTGACCCATTATCCATCTATTATAAGTCGGGAAGAAATTGGCTTAAGAGTACAAAGCAATTGACCGGGTTACTTTTGTATTAAAAGGTGATATGTTAGCCGGAGCGTAATTTGCTTGCAGATTATTGTTGGCGATTTCGATTTTCAAAAATTGTCTTAAGTATTGTATTTCCCTATTCAATAGATTAGAGAGTCAATTTCGACTCAATAATGCACACGTGCGGCTTGACAGTAAGTGTATTTCTACTTTATATTTATGTTTCTGATTCTGATCAGCAATTGAAGAAATCCATAACTGGACGACTTCAAAAATACATTAACAGCTATTGAATTGACACCATGAAGAACTGAAGTCAGCGAACCATGACGTCCTTAAAACATGTTATCATGAACTCACCGAGCTGTGAAGTCACTAAACCATGAAGTTTTGAGGTGATGACCATTGAAAACGTGGAACCATCAGTCACAGAACCAGAACTCATCGAGCTGTGAAGTCACACAGTCACAGAAGTCACTCAACCATAAAATCATTGAACCGCGACGTTCCCACTGAACCGTGATGTCAGTCTTTACAATAAAGACATGAAGACCAGTTCTTTATGAACTGCTGTTTATTTACTATGATGTTGATATCAAGTAGCAAAATACAATGTACAAAGTAAAAATGCGATGAATTCTCGTTAAGAAATACATTGTATGAATTATGAACGATGCAGAATTCGTAAAAAATAAAATAAATAAAATGAAAAAAAAATCTATACAATTACTACAGTTACTATGAAATTCACGAAAAAAACAGGCTTATCTACAAAAATAATTAAGCTCTTCGAAATATGAATGTATTCTTAATAAATACAATGTAGGCGGTTTCATGAAAAACAAGCAGTCACAAACGATCAAAATATCTAACTGGAATATCAAATGACATTTTAATAAACAAAACAATATATGAAGTATAAACAGTATGATTTACAGCACGTACAGGCGATGGGAGAGTTTACATACTTATGAAATCTCCAAGAACACTTACAGACCACCGACTTAGATATATCCAAGTCCATTTTATACAAGATTCCTATTCCAGTAAAATATCTTCCAACGTGAGAACCCCGGGTTTGTCAAACAGAGGCCATTCATAGAACTGATTTACTCCAAGCAGTCATAAATTTAGTTGCATTTTCATCGACGCCATGCATAGGATTTCTTTATTTCTGGATTCCTCAATTCATCAAAATGATAGATATTTTACTGGAATAGACTATAACTGAAGCTGCTCCTTCTGAATAACTAATAATACTTTATCAATGATAAACGTATACAAAAAATAAGGGTCCAAAAAGGGATTTTTTTACTCCTGTATAAAAGGTATAGAGGCAAGCATTAATATTTGCAATAGAATTCACACATTTAGATGGCATTTTTCAAACAGGTAGATGACCTCATTTCCACATTTCATTCATTATTCCATTACAACGTTTGTGTCATTTCTATAAAATTACACACCATACACCTACAAACTTTCAAACACGTGTCCACTAACATATCCTATCCTACTAGTAATGATATAATAATGTTTTTCATTGGTCAATAGCTATGGGTTATGGGTAATTTGGACCATACTGTCTGGGAAAACATAGTCTTCTAACTCAGCTAAGTAACGGTGTTTCTCATTGGTCAATAGCTATGGGTTATAGATCATTTGGACCATACTGTCTGGGAAAACATAGTCTTCCAACTCAGCTAAGTAACGGTGTTTCTCATTGGTCAATAGCTATGGGTTATAGATCATTTGGATCATACTGTCAAGGAAAGCATAGTTTACCATCTCAGCAATGTAACAAATTACTAAATGATTCTCATTGGTGAACAGTCATGGCTTACAGGTAATAAGATCGCAAAGATCAAGAATTACTAAGTACATAATCTACTACTTCAACAATGTAACAACGGCTTTCATTGGTCAACAGCCATGGGTTGCTGGTGATATTGACCATACACAACCTGTGTAACAACATTTATCTTCATATGAACGACAAATGCAGCATGTCTGGTAACTGAAACGTTTCACAAAATGTTTGATCGCTGGCCATGGTGCTACACTGTTTTTACATTCTCTCTTAGAGATGTTCTAATTCAGATTTATTTCAATAATCCCCTCCCCGATGTAAACAATATTACATTTATCCTCAAATAAGCCCCTCCCCATGTAAACAATATTACATTTATCCTCAAATAAGCCCCTCCCCCATATAAACAGTATTGCATTTATCCTCAAATAAGCCCCTCCCCATGTAAACAATATTACATTAATCCTCAAATAAGCCCCTCCCCCATGTAAACAATATTATATTTATCCTCAAATAAGCCCCTCCCCCATGTAAACAGTTTAGTACAAAAGATTGGGGACAGTCTATTTGGGGAACCATTTTCAGCTTACTGTTAGTATAATTAATGATTCTGGAAAAGGGAGCTTATTTGCTAGCAGAGATTTATTTGTAGACAGGGGCTTATTTGTAAACGGGCCTATTTGTAGACAGGGGCTTATTTGTAGGCAGGGTCTTATTTGTAGACAGGGGCTTATTTGCGGATAAATACAGTATAAATATGAAAGTGATATTGCTCCAACTCATGCTTATTATCTACTAACATATATCTGAAGTAGCAATCAATTTCCTATATCCTTGTGAGTTCAACATTAGCCATCTTAACACCATTGTAAATGGTAAGTCATTACAGGAACTCAAGCATTTATTTTTACAAAAAAAAGGAAGATATCATGATCGTAAGTCATAACTACAGAAATGAAAACAGCATCAACAACTTTGTTCTGTTCCAATTATTCGCTGTTAGACTCGCAGTCTCACTGAAAAGACATACCAGGTAGCTTTCCCCCCTTCATACTATATATAATATACATACAGGACATGTACACAGTCTCTAGGACATGTACACAGTCTCTATCTCACTCCAGCTTCACTTTTCAAATGAGATTAAATGCTGTCTAAGATGAAATCAAAATGTAATTGTTTTGAACCTTCGGGCTGTATAAAAAAAAAGAAAAGAAAAAAAAAGAAGAAAAAAAAGGAGTACATTTAAATCAGCTATAGTAATTAGAAAGAAACTCTATCCTTCCATTTGAAAAAGAATAATTACTAAATTATAACTTTAAAAGTTTAAAGTAAATCTAAATGAAGTAGGAATCCTTGATGACCGATACTGGATCCTGAGTAACAGAGTTCATTCCATCAGAAAAGTTTTTACCAGTTTCACATTAATTCTACACAAACTGGTAGTTTTCTCGGTTCACATTGAATTTTAGTCTCTTGGACACAGCTGCCTGCTCACCAGGGAGTACAAACAGGTGACGGTAATCCAGTTTATTAGGCCTCAGTAATCCACAGAGACGCCAGCCCAACAGATCCACCATATTCTTGAACATTCCACGACTATGAACAGAAATTTTCATATGATTATTATTTACATTGAATTTCATGAAATACAATCTACAATGATTCCTATTCCGAACACAAATGGATCTATCAGGACGGCTGACTAATACTCCCCACTCCACAATCATTCTGATTCCCACTCTATCCCAAACACAAATGGACCTGCCCCTAGGACAACTCACTAATACCCCAACTCCACAATCCACACTGATTCCTACGTACCCTGACCTGAACACAAATAGATCAGTCCCAAGGACAGCTGACTAATACTCCCCACTCCACAATCCACACTGGTTCCTACCCTACCCCAAACACAAATGGACCAGTCCCCAGGACGTCTGACTAATACCACAAACTCCACAATCCAGACTGGTTCCTTCCCTACCCCAAACACAAATGGACCAGTCCCCAGGACGGCTGACTTACACCACAAACTCCACAATCCACACTGGTTCCTACCCTACCCCAAACACAAATGGACCGGTCCCCAGGACGGCTGACTAATACTCCCCACTCCACAATCCACAATGGTTCCTACCCTACCCCAAACACAAATGGACCGGTCCCCAGGACGGCTGACTAATAATTCCCACTCCACAATCCACACTGGTTCCTACCCTACCCCAAACACAAATGGACCGGTCCCCAGGACGGCTGACTAATACTCCCCACTCCACAATCCACACTGGTTCCTACCCTACCCCAAACACTAATTGACCGGTCCCCAGGACGGCTGACTAATAATTCCCACTCCACAATCCACACTGGTTCCTACCCTACCCCAAACACAAATGGACCGGTCCCCAGGACGGCTGACTAATACTCCCCACTCCACAATCCACACTGGTTCCTACCCTACCCCAAACACTAATGGACCGGTCCCCAGGACGGCTGACTAATAATTCCCACTCCACAATCCACACTGGTTCCTACTCAGCTCTGACCACAAGAAGGGAGTGTAAAGTCTTCATGTGACTTAGCTTTAAATGCTGGGATTACATATGTGTTTAGGATATACTTACTGGAATGGGTTTTTTGTTTTGGCCTTTGCTCCGCCATGAAAACTATGGTGTGCGTGACCTGCATGGCTGTGGCCATGACCTTTCATGTCTGCATGATCTTGCATTTTTGCCTCCTTGTCGTGTAGGTATTCATATTTCACAAAGTTGATCCTCTCGTTAGTTGTCATTCCTAACCACACAATCTAAACAAAGGAACAGAATTAATTAAAATCTCTATAAATTTAAATCTCTCAATAGTCATTCCTAACCAGGCAATCTAAATAACGGTAGAGTTAATTAAAATCCCCAAAGATTCATAGAAACAAGAGGCCCATGGGCCTTAACGGTCACCTGATTTTTGAAATATTTCAGTAAATTTTAATGAAAGAATGAATTTCAAAACAAATAAAACAAGAGGCCCATGGGGCCTGTATCGCTCACCTGGTTGGATTTGACCAAATGTCAAAAATATCTCTATTTCCCCATTAGGCCCCGCCCCTTTGGCCCCTTGGGGGTCAGAGTCACCATTTATGCAAAATCTGTTCCCCTTCCCCCAAGAATGTTTCTTACTAAATTGGGTTCAAATCCATTCATAAATGTATGACTAGTAGCGATTTAAAGGAATTACCTCTATTTCCCATATGGGGCGCCGCCCCTTTGGCCCCTTGGGGGTCAGAGTAACCATTTATCCAAAATCTGTTCTCCTTCCCTGGAGGATGTTTCTGACCAAATTGGGTTCAAATCCATTCATAACTTTAGGACAAGTAGCGATTTTAAGGAATTGCCTCAATTTCCCCTATTGGGCCCCGCCCCTCAGGCCCCTTGGGGGTCAGAGTCACCATTTATGCAAAATCTGTTCCCCTTCCCCCAAGAATGTTTCTGACCAAATTGGATTAAAATCCATTCATAACTTTATGACTAGTAGCGATTTAAAGGAATTACCTCTATTTCCCCATTAGGCCCCGCCCCTTTGGCCCCTTGGGGGTCAGAGTCACCATTTATGCAAAATCTGTTCCCCTTCCCCCAAGAATGTTTCTTACTAAATTGGGTTCAAATCCATTCATAAATGTATGACTAGTAGCGATTTAAAGGAATTACCTCTATTTCCCATATGGGGCGCCGCCCCTTTGGCCCCTTGGGGGTCAGAGTAACCATTTATGCAAAATCTCTTCCCCTTCCCTGAAGGATGTTTCTGACCAAATTGGGTTCAAATCCATTCATAACTTTATGACTAGTAGCGATTTGAAGATATTACCTCTATTTCCCCATTAGGCCCCGCCCCTTTGGCCCCTTCGGGGTCAGAGTAACCATTTATGCAAAATCTGTTCCCCTTCCCCAAAGGATGTTTCTGACCAAATTGGGTTCAAATCCATTCATAAGTTTATGACAAGTAGCGATTTAAAGGAATTACTTCTATTTCCCCTATTGGGACCCGCCCCTTTGGCTCCTCGGGGGTCAGAGTCACCATTTATGCAAAATCTGTTCCCCTTCCCCCAAGAATGTTTCTGACCAAATTGGGTTCAAATCCATTCATAACTTTATGACAAGTAGCGATTTTAAGGAATTGCCTCAATTTCCCCTATTGGGCCCCGCCCCTCAGGCCCCTTGGGGGTCAGAGTCACCATTTATGCAAAATCTGTTCCCCTTCCCCAAAGAATGTTTCTGACCAAATTGGATTAAAATCCATTCATAACTTTATGACTAGTAGCGATTTAAAGGAATTACCTCTATTTCCCCATTAGGCCCCGCCCCTTTGGCCCCTTGGGGGTCAGAGTCACCATTTATGCAAAATCTGTTCCCCTTCCCCCAAGAATGTTTCTTACTAAATTGGGTTCAAATCCATTCATAAATGTATGACTAGTAGCGATTTAAAGGAATTACCTCTATTTCCAATATGGGGCGCCGCCCCTTTGGCCCCTTGGGTGTCAGAGTAACCATTTATCCAAAATCTGTTCCCCTTCCCTGGAGGATGTTTCTGACTAAATTGGGTTCAAATCCATTCATAACTTTATGACAAGTAGCGATTTTAAGGAATTGCCTCAATTTCCCCTATTGGGCCCCGCCCCTCAGGCCCCTTGGGGGTCAGAGTCACCATTTATGCAAAATCTGTTCCCCTTCCCCCAAGAATGTTTCTGACCAAATTGGGTTCAAATCCATTCATAACTTTATGACTAGTAGCGATTTAAAGGAATTACTTCTATTTCCCCTATTGGGACCCGCCCCTTTGGCTCCTCGGGGGTCAGAGTCACCATTTATTCAAAATCTGTTCCCCTTCCCCCAAGAATGTTTCTGACCAAATTGGGTTGAAATCCATTCATAACTTTATGACTAGTAGCGATTTGAAGGAATTACCTCTATTTCCCCATTAGGCCCAGCCCCTTTGGCCCCTTGGGGGTCAGAGTAACCATTTATGCAAAATATGTTCCCCTTCCCTGAAGGATGTTTCTGACCAAATTGGGTTCAAATCCATTCATAACTTTATGACTAGTAGCGATTTGAAGATATTACCTCTATTTCCCCATTAGGCCCCGCCCCTTTGGCCCCTTCGGGGTCAGAGTAACCATTTATGCAAAATCTGTTCCCCTTCCGCAAAGGATGTTTCTGACCAAATTGAATTAAAATCCATTCATAACTTGATGACTAGTAGCGATTTAAAGGAATAACCTCTATTTCCCCATTAGGCCCCGCCCCTTTGGCCCCTTGGGGGTCAGAGTCACCATTTATGCAAAATCTGTTCCCCTTCCCCCAAGAATGTTTCTGACCAAATTGGGTTCAAATCCATTCATAACTTTATGACTAGTAGCGATTTAAAGGAATTGCCTCAATTTCCCCTATTGGGCCCCGCCCCTCAGGCCCCTTGGGGGTCAGAGTCACCATTTATGCAAAATCTGATCCCCTTCTGCCAAGGATGTTTCTGACTAAATTTGGTCAAAATCCAATAAGAACTTTTTGACTAGTAGCGATTTGAAGCAAATGTTGACGGACGACGGACGACGGACGACAGACGACGGGACGACAGACGACGGACGCCGCGCCATGACATAAGCTCACCGGACCTTCGGTCCAGGTGAGCTAACAAATGATAGTCAAAAATGTGATTTCCCTATAACTATAGTAAAGTTTATCCCCTCCCATGGGGCAAACGCGAGACCCCAGGGCTAGGAAATTCACAATTATGGTAAAGCACCTTAAGACCCTTCAATCTGTGAAGAGTATTTGATTCTAACATATCTGAGAGTAGAGAAGAAGATATTTGAAATTTTAGTCAATTTGACCCTTTTTGGCCCCGCCCACCAGCCCCTGGGGGTCAACCAGGGCCAACATGTACATACCATCAAACTGTTATCCTATGCTGATAATTTGAACCAAGTTAGAATAAATTCCAATAGAAATCCAACAAATAATAGTCAAAAATGTGATTTCCCTATATAAACTATAGTAAAGTTTACCCCCTACCCAGGGGCAAACGTGAGACCCCAGGGTCATGAAATTCACAATTTTGGTAAAGCACCTTAAGAGCCTTCCATCTATGAAGAGTATTTGATTCTAATATATCTGAGAGTAGAGAAGAAGATTTTTGAAATTTCAGTCAATTTGACCCTTTTTGGCCCCGCCCACCAGCCCCTGGGGGTCAACCAGGGCCAACATGTACATACCATCAAAGTGTCATCCCATGCTGATAATTTGAACCAAGTTAGAATGAATTCCAATAGATATCCAACAAATAATAGTCAAAAATGTGATTTCCCTATATAAACTATAGTAAAGTTTACCCTCTCCCCAGGGGCAAACGTGAGACCCCAGGGTCATGAAATTCACAATTTTGGTAAAGCACCTTAAGACCCTTCCATCTATGAAAAGTATTTGATTCTACCATATCTGAGAGTAGAGAAGAAGATTTTTGAAATTTTAGTCAATTTGACCCTTTGTGGCCCCGCCCCTCAGGCCCCTGGGGGGTGGGGACCATATAATTCACAATTTTGGTTCACTCTCAGCCATGGAAGCTTCCTGTAAAATTTCATTGAATTTAGTTCAGCAGTTTTTAAGAAGAAGTTGAAAATGTAAATTGTTTACGACGCACGACGCCGGACAAAAGGCGATTGCAATAGGTCAACTGAGACTTCGTCTCAGGTGACCTAAAAATCAAAGACACTATAAAACGATAATATTTGTTTTTCCAACTTCGTTGGTCAAGTCGCAACAGAAAAATATTTGATTCTTTTTTTTTTTTCATACATTTTTTTCCCCGCAGAAATGTCCTAATAAAAACAGGCTCTGACCTGATACATCTGACAGGACAGCAGAATGCCAACCCACAACATGTGGCCAACTGAGTTGATAGCAATCCAAGCTACCCACGGCGACGCCTTAACGATTTTATAAATAATTCCTGTAATGCCGTCAACGTAGATATCAAATGGACACACATGATTCCAGTCTACAAAGAAAAGAAAAGATGTTAATGTGCTTTGAATGTGCTTTGAATTAGTCGCCCCCCATCCCCCCAAATTGATAGCTCACTGCAAAAGAGCCATCCCCATCCCCAACCACACCCACCCCACCCCGCCCCGCCCCGCCCCGCCCCCACCTTGAATAGATAGCTCACTATATAAGAGTTGTCCCCATCTATATCCCTCCCAAATAGTGTGCCCCCACAAGAGTTTTCTTTAAAGGTATAGAAATTTAAGAGATTAATTAACGGTGGGTATCCCAACAATATCAATTAATCTGATTAGTTCAATATCTGCAATATAATATACAAAATGTTAATATGATGTCATCCTGTGATGTTTCAAAAATACAGGGAATTAATATTGATACTTATCATGAAATTTTTAAGGAAATTTGATCTATACAAACACTCTAAACTAATAGATAAAATCACAACAGCTAAACTTAAAAAAATTACAACAAATAACAAATCTGATCTCTTAACTTACAAATTAAATCACTATTCTTGGATTTGGTCTATAAACTATTAAATACAACCACT
This sequence comes from Pecten maximus, assembly GCF_902652985.1. Lineage (NCBI taxonomy): Eukaryota > Metazoa > Mollusca > Bivalvia > Pectinida > Pectinidae > Pecten > Pecten maximus. Next base: position 15,519,379 of record NC_047024.1, read on the forward strand.
AAGACTTGCAAATTTAATGGCTGTAATTTGATGTCTGTACTTACAAATTTGGCAGCCATGGAAGCACCAACATATCATCCCGAACAAGAAAATCAAGTATCCAATGAAATACTTGTGGTTGTCCACACCTGAGGCAAATAAAACTCACATATCTATAATAATTCCACAGTAAAACTCACATATCTATAATAATTCCACAGTAAAACTCGCATTTCTATAATAACCACAGAACGAGTTTACCGTTCTCAACTTTAAAGTTACTGTACATAGCATGATTTGTCCACAGGAGGCAAACTCAATGAAAAATGGCTTTTATTTTGGATATTTAATATTTCGTTTTAAGAAGCTGAACTGATTGATTTATTCAACTACCACAAGATTTTTTTAAGAATACATTTGAATTTCTTTTTTTTTTTAATGAGCTATTCTTGACAGTTTTATGATACAGAATACTGTGCTTTATTATTTCATGAAAAACCTCTGGGTAGTTGAGTAATACTGTTTCACTGTTCATTGACTAAAAAGGAAACAATCCAAAATAAAACCTATTTTCATTGAGTTAGCCCCATGACATCAAACCAGAAAAAAATGTCCATGCCTAAATCCTCAAACTTATACTATCTAAGTTTTTTTCTTACAGAACAGAATTTTTATGATATAAGCACAGTTTTTATTCATTTTGACAAATAAAAGCCTTTGATAATTTTGCTTCCACTACCTACGATATTATTTACATATCTTGCTGAAGGACACAACCATGACAGCAGAGACTGGCTTGTTTCTCAGCTTCCCGAGAAACACAAACCGACACGGAGAGGGAGCATTGAACCATGTACCTTAGACCTTCACCTGAGATTATGTGGCCGACGTTCTTACCGACCGAGCTATCGTGGCCCCTAGGTGTTCTCTTTGAACTTTTTCAAGGGTCTCCATGTAATCTATATTTCTGTTCATAGTTTGCACTTGTTTTGTCGATTTTGAGTTGGAATTATGGTTTCTTTATCATTTAAGCATTGATGTCATTTTTTTTAGTTTCATCGGGGTATGAAACAAATTTTGTTTGCAAACTGTATGAATCCGCGTGGCGGTTTCTTACAGAAGTTTGCAAACAAAATTTGTTTCATACCCCGATGAAACTAAAAAAAAATTGACATCAACGTTTATAATTAATTTTTGAAAATGATTTTCTAATTCAAAACATGTTTTATGTACAATTTTACTGGTTTTAAATGGGATTCTTTTTCTCAAATCAATACGCAACGTCAATTGTCGTATTGTGACATCACATTTTTCGCGCCATTCTCAGAATTTCTTTCATAGAAGAATGAAAAGAATTTTTCGACCAATCACATTTGAGTATTTACCATGAAAACAAAGAAAAATTTATCATTTAAGCACTGATGTCAATTATTTTTAGTTTCATTGGGGTATGAAAACAATTCTGTTTGCAAACTGTGTGAATCTGCATACCCCTATACGTGTATATATATATACCCTATGAAACAAAAAATAATTGACGTCAACGCTTATAATCAATTTTTGAAATTGATTTTTAAAATTTAAACATGTTTTATGTATAATTTAACTGATTTTATACAGGATTCTTTTTCACAAATAGATACGTAATGTCAATGGCCGTATTGTGATGTCACATTTTTCACGCCATTTTCAGATCGTTTTTTCATGGAGGCACGTAAAAACTCAACCATTTAGAAAGCCGCATTCTGCGTACAAAGAATGGAATATTGATTATTTACAAACAATCAAATATTATTTATTATTACGTAAGACATAAATGCTGAAGTTTATACTGACCTACACAGTTGTCTATCCAAGGACAGTGGTGGTCCATTTTCGCCACACATTTGTTGCATGTATTACAATGTTTGGACCGGATAGGGCGGTGTATAAGACAGGTGCTACAAAACTGGTTCAATGACAAGGTCTGGTCCTCAGCTAGTTCTAGAATTACCTGTAGAAAACAGAACATAGGTGTATCAGACAGGTGTACCAGACAGGTGTATCAGACAGGTGTATCTGACAGGTGTATCATACAGGTGTATCAGACAGGTGTATCTGACAGGTGTATCAGACAGGTGTATCTGACAGGTGTGTCTGACAGGTGTGTCAGACAGGTGTATCATACAGGTGTATCATACAGGTGTATCTGACAGGTGTATCTGACAGGTGTATCAGACAGGTGTATCATACAGGTGTATCAGACAGGTGTGTCTGACAGGTGTGTCAGACAGGTGTATCATACAGGTGTATCATACAGGTGTATCTGACAGGTGTATCAGACCGGTGTATCTGACAGGTGTATCAGACAGGTGTATCTGACAGGTATATCAGACAGGTGTATCAGACAGGTGTATCTGACAGGTGTATCATACAGGTGTATCTGACAGGTGTATCTGACAGGTGTATCTGACAGGTGTATCAGACAGGTGTATCTGACAGGTGTATCTGACAGGTGTATCTGACAGGTGTATCTGACAGGTGTATCTGACAGGTGTATCATACAGGTGTATCATACAGGTGTATCAGACAGGTGTATCTGACAGGTGTATCAGACAGGTGTGTCTGACAGGTGTGTCTGACAGGTGTGTCTGACAGGTGTGTCAGACAGGTGTATCATACAGGTGTATCAGACAGGTGTATCTGACAGGTGTATCTGACAGGTGTATCAGACCGGTGTATCTGACCGGTGTATCTGACAGGTGTATCTGACAGGTGTATCTGACAGGTGTATCAGACCGGTGTATCAGACTGGTGTATCTGACAGGTGTATCTGACAGGTGTATCTGACAGGTGCGGGTCTCGTCCTCCACTCTGCCTAGAATTACCTGTAACTGTTTAAGCAGGACAGAGAGATGGAGAGATGGAGAGATGGGCAGATGGACAGATGGACAGCCAGACAAATGGACAAACAGCAGATAATTTTATTCCACGGTCTAACTAGCAACATCCAATGAACATGTATCTGTACTAAGTAACATACCTTAACCTTGTCGGTACGGTCAGTTTCAATGTAACCTGGGTCAGTTCGCCAGGCCTTCCAGAAGTTATAAGTCAGCAGTAGGGTGTTCAGCGTAAACAAGATATTCTTCTCCGTACTCTGTATATCTGGGAAGCGGTCAAGGATTATAAGTCTGCTAGATTTCCAGAAGATTTCACTCTCCTACAGAAATATTTGATAGCTGCAGATATATGACAGCTCTGGTATGAAAAGTTTAATTAAAATGATACACTCTCCAACAGGAGAGATTTGATAGCTGTAGCTTAAAAGGTAATTTATTCTGTTGAGTTTCGGTCAACTCTGCTGTAAATGAGGGTACGTGCTGTAAATGTTTATATGTACCAGCCCTAACTCTATACTCCCCAGGGACCCCAGACTGATCATTGTACCGACCAATCTTACACAAACTGAGACCGATCATTGTACAGACTACTCTCACACTAACTGTGTGGTCGACTCCATACGAAGGATACAGGGCACCAGATAGGCAAACCAGGTGTAGTACATCCATAACTTGGTGGCCAGGTAGATACTGATGGGCATCACCACCATCATTTTGTCATCAAAGAAGAAGCTGAAAAATAAACAATAATTTGTGATATAAAATATTGGCTATCTTCTGTTATCCTTTCAATTTTAATTTCCATGCCTATCTTTAACTTTTAGTTGCAATTTTCAAACTCATGACCAAACAATCTTTGTCCATTACCAGTCCCCACAAAGGGAAATAACTCTCTACCATGACCAAACAATACATGTCCCATAACAGAGCCCACAAAGGGGAATAACTCTCTAACTAGAACACTGACACGTCAGAAAGGGCCCCGCTATGTGTCTGACCCTTCAGGGTAAATGTAATAATTATTGTCAGTGTTTTTCCTGCCTATATAACTGGGTGCGCCAAACGACCCCATTCTCAATGCGTTTTAGCCTGATTTTTTCCCAAAATCAACTCGAAAATTCCCAATAATTTCAACCAATCAGAAACCTCCATTTGTTCCCATGGCAACAGACGGTTTCATAAGTGGTACCATTGTGTTTGGCTTCCCTAAAAACCACTATGTACCAATTTTCACCGAAATCGAACAATATAGAAATTTCAACCAATCAGAAACCTCCATTTGTTACCATGGCAACAGACGGTTTTGTAAGTGGTACCAATTTTCACCGAAATCCTTCAACTCTCGTCAATAATTTGGCGCAAAAGAAAAAAACGGACAGACGGACGGACAGACAGACAGACAACCTGATTACTATAGGGCACCACATCTTCGATGCGGGGCCCTAATAAACCAGGTTATTTATTAAACAAAATTACAGTTAACCTGGTTATTGCTACAAATTAAAATCAATCAGGTTATAAGATTAACCAGGTTATAAGTACAAACTTCAATGGGAAATTTATATAATTAACCAGGTTATTAGTACAAACTACAATAAGTTATATAATATTATATTCAACTTAGGTTATTAGTATAGGAGCAGTTGATGGTGATATCACGTCGGAAAACTAAGTAAGCACAAACATTTCATGTTATTAGATGATTTGTGCTGAATAAAGCCTTTTGAATAATGATAGGATTACATTCCTTTTCTGAAAAAAAAAGTAAATGACAATTTTAGACCTTTTAAATCCTTCAAACGAATTTAAATTGTTGAAGCAATCAAAGTTTCCAATTGAGAACAAGATCCTTCATTGATAAGAAAATGTCAAAATTGTTTTGACTGCTAAAATCTAAAAGGGTCGATTACCTGGCATTTTGAAGCCGACCCAGGATGACCTTGACCGTTGACCTTTGAACTTGAGACCTTGAACTATGAGTTTGATCATTCTGTCAGTTAACTCTTGGTTTATTTCTTGACAACTTTGCATAATCGAATAGTGAACAGTTAAAAACAACAAAGATCCAGTATTTTCATGTTAATGTTAAAATCCAATATGGCCGCCTAACAGCCATTTTGAATCCGATTTGCATGAAATACTACACATCTGATCTAGGATGCATGAGGAATCATCAGTTCCAATTTGATACAAATCCTTCATCTCCTTCAATCATTTTTGTGCAGAAGAAAAAAAACGGACAGACGGATGGACAGACAGACGGCCGGACAGACGGACGGACGGACGGACGGACAACCTGATTACTATAGGGCACCCGCATCTCTCGATGCGGGGCCCTAATTACCACACAATACCTGTCCCTTACCAGCCCCCACAGAGGGCTATAACTCTGTCTAATGTTATGTACATGACATTACTGGTCTTTAGAAATCATATTATTTTAATTAAGTTGGTTTATGATTTAAAGAAAGATAATTCAAATTCCGGATATTTTTATGTTTTCTAATTTTGTTTTATTAGTTTATACTTGATCCGGATTCTCCGAATCCGTTTTGCGAGTTAGTTGGAAAGAAGAATAAAAGATGGAAGCTGTTTACAAAGGATTCTCCTGTTTTATAGTACATTTTAGATAATTCCCTCACAGCCAAGCATAAACATTACATGGTGGAGAATCCTCAGGTCATCTTAAGCGAATATGTAAGGTAAATGTAGGTTATGGACAAGTGTATCGTTTTCACCGACTCGAGATTTGCCGGTGCTCGTTTGGGCGAGTTGATTCTAAAAGTTTCCCGGGGTTCGACGCTTGGGGACCACGCACGATTTTTACGGGATTTTGACCACTCTGGATATGAACTATATGTTATATGTGCTGGTATTAACGATATTCCGGACAATATTGCGGATTATTCAGACAACAACAAAAATACTAAATACAACAACATCATTTTGACAATTTTGGACATTGAACGTGAAATTCTAAATCGTAATCCTACTGCTCGCGTATTATTTGGCACCATTCCTCCAAAAGATCTCCAAAACTCGATCAGAAAGTACCCTCATAAATCATGTTTGACTCCATCAGCAGTATGTGTAAGATATCAAAAGCAATTTGAGGACTTTGTCATGAAATTGAACACTTTCATTTGTAATTTTAATAACACACACACAAGATCACACTTGGCCCTCCATACAGATCTTCGCATCCATAGATCACGTGGGAGGATTTCACAATTTTCTTACTTTAAACTGTATGATGGCCTACACCCACGCCGCAGCCTGTTAACAGTATGGCAGGAGAAAATAGTCCATGTGTGTCAGGAGCTAGTTCAATAAATTAACATTTTGTGTTGTGTTTACTTAATTAACAGCTGACTAGTAATTTTCATATATATATAATGTCGAAAGCCCACCGGCCGACATTCTTGTACTAATTATTCATTTATTGACATTATTGAATTTGTTCAATATATTGTTAATTTGCTTGTGGACATTTGTCGAAAGCCATGCATGCACCGGCCGACTTGTATATTGTGTTTATTTTGTGTCGAAAGCCCACCGGCCGACATATATTTATTATTTTGTGGACATATGTCGAAAGCCCACTGGCCGACTTATATATTGTGTTTATTTTGTGTCGAAAGCCCACCGGCCGACATATATTGATTATTTTGTGGACATATGTCGAAAGCCCATTGGCCGACTTATATATTGTGTTTATTTTGTGTCGAAAGCCCACCGGCCGACTGATATATTGTGATTATTTTGTGTCGAAAGCCCACCAGCCAACATTGTCATGCTGGGTATTGCCATAACATTATTGTTATAGTCTGTCGAAAGCCCACAGGCCGACAAAGTGCACTATATCATGCTATGAATGTAACACCAGTGACAGTGGCTGCGGACCCTGATGAAACATCTTTACAAATTCTTTCGGATAGCTTTTTGGAACTGAACACAAATTTTGTTACACCCTGTTATAATCAACGCCAACCAACTATACATGAAAGTACTCCAATACCACTTTTAAACTTGGAATATGATATTACTTTTCCAAGCCTTCCAGAATTTTCTCTAGATTCACTACAGCATGATTTAGAGTCATGTACAGATTCTACTCTAGAGTTTTCTATAGATTCATTGAATGTTAGGTCAGGTGATCATTTTACCACTGAGACTGTCACCACCGACACTTCATCAATAACAAATTCAGTAGAGACATCAATTAAGACCATACCTTCAGAACATTTAGAAGTTAATTTGCCTGTGGACATTTGTGAAATGGCTAAATCAATTACATGTAGTTGTCAAAAATTTTCGGGGTACCCACATGAAAATGGAGATAAATTTATAAATGAATTCAATTCATATGCAACTTTAATCAATGTGGACTCTGTAAATACATCAAGGAAAATAGCAGCATTTCACCTACATCTGCAGGGACCTGCCTTGACCTGGTTTAATACATTAGACAGTGCCCACAAACAATCATGGGACAATCTTTTGGGTGCGTTCAAAGAGAGATTCCTGACACTAGATTGGCAGAGCCCACGCATGATGGTGGAGAGCACCAACTTTCAGGGACTGTCTCTTATTTCTGGCCAGCCTTTGGAGGACTTTTACTGTCAACTCCTTGAAAAAGGTAACTTGATTGGAAAACCCGATTTTGAAGTGCTCTCCAAATTTATAAGTGGCTTGCCCCATGAGCTTGCCTTCTTTGTTCGTGCAGGATGTCCACGCAACATTGATGCAGCCCTGTCATCGGCGAAGATGGGTGAAACCTGTGGGTACAGGAAACATGATGTCCCTTCATCACCCACCGAAAAAATATGTGCTGCGGTCAAACCCAGGGATGATGACATCAATGATCTCAAAACCCAGGTACAAGCATTAACAGACTTGGTCAAAGACTTTGCTGTTGGCCAAGCCAAAGGTACAGGAACAACATCATACAGGCCCAGACAGTCGCAGCACAAAACATCCTTTCAGCAACAACCCTGGCAAAATCAAGCACCACACCAGAGTCAAGCACATCAGGGTCAACATTATGCACATCAGGGTCAACATCAAGTACATCGGGGTCAACATCAATCACATCAGGGTCAACATCAAGCACATCCGGGTCAACATCAACCAAATCAGGGTCAACATCAAGCACACCAGGGTCAACATCTACCACACCAGAGAAGAGTTGAGTGTTTTGCTTGTTTTGGTGAAGGTCACACTAAACGGACGTGTTACTGGAATGGAGTAGGGGAATCAACACCTTCTCTTCAGTGCCAGCTTTGCTTTCAGTATGGACACAGAGCACTTGCCTGCCTTATGTTTGTTACACGGGGACAGGGAAACCTGCAAGACCTGACGGGAACACACCCCAGCCCGCCGGGAACAGCTATGTAAATGGTTTGGGGTCTGAGAAGAAAAATAGTAACTTTATATACATGCCTGTTACAGTACATACTTTGAAATTAGCAGCGCTCATCGACTCAGGGAGTTCAATCAACGTTGTAAGCAACAAACTCTTTGAGGCTCTTCCAAATCATGCTAAATTTAATTTTCAACCAACACCTGATGACAAAATTATTTTGGCAAACAACCAGTCAGTGTCAATCTTCGGTACTGTAATCCTCAAGATACAAGTCCAAAACAAGGTACATAATGTGCTTGCTCATATCTTGCCACATACTTCACATCCGTTGATTCTGGGATCTTGCTATTTAAGAGAAAAAGGTGTTATTCTCAACTTTGCGGACAATTCATATAGCTTTCCATCAACACGTGTGAGATGCATGGAGCGCACCATCATCCAGCCAAATTCTGAAGTAGTAATATGGGGACAGTTACCAGTCCAAGCCTTATATGGATGTCAAGGAATGTGTACTAGTAGCTCATACAGTGCTCACAATCACCTTCTTGTAGCCAAGACCCTTGTTACAGTTTCACAACAGAACACTGTTCCAGTAAAGCTTTTGAACCCAACATCATCGCCTATCACTATTTTTAAGGGCAAGCCAATCGCACATTTTGACCACGTTTCTTCTGAGGATGAAGTTTCCGATGTCGATGACAAAGTTGTGCAAAACATTCAACTTTCAACATCATCGACTGATACAGATACTCAATGTAATTATTCCGAGGCCAGATTTCAAGAAAATTTTAATCTTTCAGACCATCTGTCATCAATACAAAAGGAACAGATGAGAACATTGCTATCAAACCACAAGGATTTGTTTGTGACTTCAGACAATCCTGGATTAGGTTTCACCAAGGTTGTTCAACACAAGATTCTTTTGAAACCGGATGTAAAACCTAAACACCAAAGACCATATCGGTTACCTCCTGATAAGCGAGAAGTTCTTCGTCATCAGTTGGATGAACTCCTTGAACAAGGGATCATTGTACCAGTCAGCGAGGCTGAAGAAATTATCATCACAAGTCCTGTTGTGTTGGTCACTAAGAGAGCACATACAAGTCAGCCAAAACAGCCAATCACAAGACAGTCTAGTTTATCTCAATTCAGGTTTTGTGTTGACTTTCGATATTTAAATTCTCAAACGCAGCCATTTCAATACGAGATTCCGAATCTACAAGAACTAACCGAGTCGTTCTCAAATCAAACTCCTCGATACTTTACTTCAATAGATTTGAGTTCAGGATTTTTTCAAATGCCTATCGACGTTGACAGTTCTAAATATACAGCTTTCAATACATGTTTTGGAACCTTCAAGTTTCATCGCCTTCCCATGGGTCTCAGTTCAGCACCGAGTACATTTCAATTACTCATGGATAAAGTACTGAGGGGATTAACATTTAAGTCATGTTTATGTTATCTTGATGACATTTTGATAACATCTGCAACCTTTGATCAACATTTGAAGGACATATCAGAGGTATTTCAGAGACTACAGTCTTCAGGACTCAAATTAGGACCAAGGAAATGTTCCTTTGCAGAAGAGTCTTGTGTGTTTCTAGGTCACCACATTTCCAAGGACGGGATTTCACCACCTCCAGAAAGAGTTCAAGCAATCAGAGATCTCCCTACACCGACGGACCTCAAAGGGTTGCGTAGACTTCTAGGCATGTTCAATTGGTTTCGGAAATTCATTCCACAATATAGTTCTGTTGCTGAACCTTTACTTCGCCTGACCAGGAAGGGGATCTCTTTCCGGTGGACAGCATTACAAGAAGAGGCATTGCAACGGTTGAAGGACTTACTAGTACATTCTGAAGTACTCGCCTTTCCAAACTATGATATCCCTTTCCACCTGGCAGTTGATACATCTTCACATGGCATTGGATACATGTTGTACCAGTGTTATCCCTGTGAGTCCGGAAATAAATCGGATGTCGTACAACGTGTTGTACGTTTTGGTTCCAAATCACTGAGTCGATATCAGCGTTCGTACGGTCCTACAAAGCTAGAACTTTTAGGAATGGTTACGGCAGTATTAGATTGCAAGTCCTATGTCCAAGGTCGTCACTTCTTTGTTGAATGTGACCATCAGGCTTTGCGGCCTCTGTTTCAGAAACAGATGAGAGGAGCCATATATGAAAGATGGGTCGCCATCCTCCAACAGTTCAACTTCAAGCTAGAGTATAAGCCAGCGGCTGAAATGATTGTACCAGATGCATTGTCTCGCTGTATTGAGTACAACCCACGTGATCCCATTCAAAGCCCTGTTGAGGACGATCCTTTCTTTCCGTATGCAGATGACAACACAGGACATATTCAACTACCTGGAGGACATCATCTTAAAGATCTCGTCGGAGTTGCATCATCTGATTTCCACTCGCTTGACGAGGTGAACAATATTCGGTCTATTCAACCTCATTTACAGGTTCCTGTTGTTCACTCTAAGTCTGGTAACGTTCTTTCTCATGATGAGGATGACGGATATGACGGTTATTCCGAAGACAAACATCATGCTCGGAGTAACAGAAGGCGAAAGACTCGTCACATCAGACATCCTTCGTTTTTACGGAAGGATCCCGTGTTTTATGGTTCAGAGGACAAATCTGACATTAGAGGCCACACTCACAATGACAAGAACAAAATTTCTGTTCCGGTTGACAGTCAAACAGGAAAAATGAAGAAGCAGATTGATTGTGAGTTTAGCAAGAAAGATTCAACATCAGAAATAATATCTACTTCTGAAGACAATATATTCATGGCAACTACTCAGAACCCATCTGTTGAGCCCACCGGCCACAGTTCAAATGATCGAAATCATGAAGCTTCTAAACAAGCCACCGTCGCCCCGGAAACTTACAAGAATGAAAACAGCGAAGTTCCTACTCGACCTATATCTGCTCCAAGGCCAATACGAACTGTCCGAAAACCAGTTAGATTTCGTGATGTGGACCACATCAACCCGTCCGACGTCTCGTGTACCAGTAGTGCCTCTGGAAAGGTACAGAGAATTTTGGCTAAGAGACAGAATGGTAGAACTTTTGAGTACCTTGTACATATGAAGGGAGAACCAGCGCAGAACGCAATTTGGCTTCCTTTGCGTGACTTGGCTAGCAATGCTAGGCAAGGACTTAAGCGACGCCCTCCGCCGCTCATTTAGAAATATATAGATTAAAGGATAATCAGTATTAACGTTCTTAACTGAACAATACATGTACGAGTTACTTTTGATACATACATTCCATTTTATAATACATGTTTACATAATGATGTTGTATGTAGTACATAATGCCATACTGTTGAATTAGTATTTTGACTATCATCATATATTTCATGTTTAATTAGTATTTTGACTATCATCATATATTTCATTCATCTTATTATTGATGAATGTTTTGAAAATATTATATTTCTACTAGCCATGGTTGTTATGATAGTATTTTGATGTCGAATTTTCTCGCACAAAAGTTGAGTTGTATTACTATACAAGTCATACTAGATTTTCTAGTCAGGACATAGTTTGTATTTGTATTATCACACTAGGGATACTAGATTTTTGTATTACTATACTAGTCACACTAGATTCTCTAGTCAGGACATAGTTTGTATTTATATTATCACTAGTGATACTAAGTTTGTATTCTATTATCACACTAGTGAAACTAGATTTTTGTATTACTATACTAGTCATACTAGATTCTCTAGTCAGGACCTAGTAAAGCCATTTTCAGGTCATAGTAAAAGTCCTGCTTTGTTGATTTTGCCTGTCATTTATCTTCTTACATATCTTGTAGCACATCCTGTTGATATTATTCACAGAGTTGCAAGTACTCATGTATTGTTAGTATTTGGCAAAGCAATATGCTTAATTTTGTTTAGGTAGCACATTTTCTGTTGATTATATTCACAGAGCTACAAACAATCATTTACTCATAGGTTTTTGGATTTTGAATTTAATTTGATTTTCTTGTTTCTAAAACTGTACACCAGTATATTCCTATATTGAACTTTGAATAATTCAAATATTGGCTAATAAGTAATACTCTACTTATCATTGTCGAACTGGTTCATTTGAATGGATTTATATTACAAGATGTTTGTGATATGATAATATTTTGTATAGCATTGTACTCTGTATTTCTAATTTTTGATTGAAGATTGAATTCCTATGTTTATTGTCATTAGGTTAGGGTGTGATTTCTTATGACCAGTGTATAAATTCACAGGGTTCATTTTTTGAAGGGGGGCATGTTATGTACATGACATTACTGGTCTTTAGAAATCATATTATTTTAATTAAGTTGGTTTATGATTTAAAGAAAGATAATTCAAATTCCGGATATTTTTATGTTTTCTAATTTTGTTTTATTAGTTTATACTTGATCCGGATTCTCCGAATCCGTTTTGCGAGTTAGTTGGAAAGAAGAATAAAAGATGGAAGCTGTTTACAAAGATTCTCCTGTTTTATAGTACATTTTAGATAATTCCCTCACAGCCAAGCATAAACATTACACTAATGACCAAACACTTCCTATTCCTAACTAGCTTACACCAAGGGCAATAACTCTGTAATGAACACACAATGCCTGTCCCTTACCAGCACCCACAAAAGACTAGATTCCTATTACAAAGGATAATACCAAGCATAAGTTTGATCTTTTGCATGTTTTCACAAAGCAACAATATATAAAATTAAAACTCATTATCTAAAGGAGATAATAAAAAATCAGTAGAAAATATATAAGGATTGAACAAACAGATAGAGAAATTTGACCTACAGTTCTTACCCTTCAACAAATTTAAATGTGACCCACTGTCCAAATCTTTCACAGATTTAATTCTGAACTACTGTCCAAACCCTTCATAGTTTAACCATTAGTAACTAATTTAGTCCTTGACTAAACATTGTTAGATGACGGCTTACTCACTGTGCTACAACTTTCCAGATGACGATTCCCACTGCGGCCAACGCTAGCTTGACGTACCAGTCTGCTTCCATCTCTGGAATAGCCCCTATTGCCCATAATGCGATGAACGGAAATACCAGCATCACCTTCCTACGTACATTCTAAATACGAACAATATTTATGTTATAAATCAAATATCACCATCTTAAATATACACGTTTAAAAAAACAAGTTTCATAACAATTAAGTCAACACCATCTACTTAAAGTAAACTCATGTACATTAATCTATATAATGTTCTAATTTAAAATCGAAACAAAATTAATAATATCATAAAACATAAAACAATACCATCCGATACATGCTGTATATAAATATTATATAACAGAGCGCATGATTAATCAAATTTAAATCACTGCCTCCGCTAGGGATCGAACCCGGGACCTTTGGCTTACTAGTCTTACGCTCAACCGATCGAGCTAAAGAGAAGACCTCTCTATATTGCGGCTTGTATTTACCAAGGTTACATATACACTGACAGACTGTAAAACACTAACATTTCGCGAATACTTTATTTTGCGAGCTAACCTCTTCAGATATATTTGCGAACACATTATTTTGCAAACGGTGATCTAGAAATGACTTTAAATTTGCAAATGAAGAACTATCACAGACATGTAATTTGCAAGATTTCTATACACAGGTTTCTGATAGCTTGGCCGCAATCCAAAGTTGTTAATTTGTACAAATAATTGCGAAGGAATTGAATTCATTGTTGTTTCTGCTCTGACATAAACGCAAAGTTAAATCCCCCACGAAATTAAAGTGATTTACAGTAATACAACCTAATTTCAAATCATCTAAATATAAACAATAATAAAATTGTTAGCTTGTCAACAAAAATTCAAAAAAGTTTTTTAAAGTGGTAAGCCTTCACAAAACATAATTGAAATGAATAGAAAATTGCAAAAATAACAATATCCCCTGCAACGGGGGGCCCTTGCATTTGGGAGGTTGTATGAGGGGAGGTGGGTGGGAGACGGTGAAGGGGGGGCCTGGGAGGTATGAGGGGAAGTCGGTGGGAGAGAGGGAGGGGAGGGGGGGAGGGGGCTTGGGAGGTATAAAATCAATCCGTAGTTTACCTTATCATTTGTGTACTTTTGTAGGCAATGTCTGGTATCATATCCGAGTTCTATCCTCATTTCGTGTAACCGTTTAACGACCGCTGTGTGCTTGTGCATGGCTGCCAAATCAATGGGTGTTTGGGTGGGAGAGGGTGAAGGGGGGGCCCTTGGGGCCCTTGGGGGGGGGGGGGGGTTGAGGGGAGGTGGGTGAAAGAGGGTGAAGGGGGGGGGGCCTGGGAGGTATGAGGGGAGGCCCTGGGAGGTATGAGGGGAGGTCGGTGGGAGAGGGGGCCCTTGGGGAGTTATGAGGGGAGGTGGGTGGGAGAGGGTGAAGGGGGGGCCTGGGAGGTATGAGGGGAAGTCGGTGGGAGAGAGGGAGGGGAGGGGGGGAGGGGGCTTGGGAGGTATAAAATCAATCCGTAGTTTACCTTATCATTTGTGTACTTTTGTAGGCAATGTCTGGTATCATATCCGAGTTCTATCCTCATTTCGTGTAACCGTTTAACGACTGCTGTGTGCTTGTGCATGGCTGCCAAATCAATGGGTGTTTGTCTCTGGAATACATACATCAAAATATACAATTTTTATGTAATAATTTAACACCCTAGATTCGGATATCCCCTCTATTAAAGCTGACCCCTGCACATTCCAACATCCTGTCTCATCTGACCATTAAGGATTTGGATGACCCATACAGACTGATCTGTGAGTATTATGACCTTCCCTCGTCTTACATGGAATCTATTACCCTGTCTTATCTGACCACTGAGGATTTGGATGACCCATACAGACTGATTCCTGTGTAATAAGATTATCTTTCACCTTACCTGGAATCTATTGCTCCTGTCTAATCTGATTGATTAGTATCAAAACCCTGTCTTAAATTATAAGAGCTTTTCTGACCTTGACATTAAGAACATTACAGACCTTGATATTAAGAGATTTCTGACCCTGATGTTAAGAACATTAAACTTATCTTGACATTATGAACATTTAGAACTTTGATCGTATCAGCATTTCTGACCTTGACATTAAGAACTTTTCTGACCTTAGGAACATTTCTGACCTTGACCTTAAGAACATTTCTGACCATGATATAAAGAAATTTTCTGACCATAAGAATATATCTAACCTTGACCTTTAGAACATATTTCTGACCTTGACCTTAAGAACATTTCTGACCATGACCTTTAGAGCATTTATGACCCTGGCCTTAAGAACATTTCTAACCTTGGCCTTAAGAACATTTCTAACCTTGGCCTTAAGTACATTTCTAACCTTGGCCTTAAGAACATTTCTGACCTTGGCCTTAAGAACATTTCTGACCTTGGCCTTAAGAACATTTCTAACCTTGGCCTTAAGTACATTTCTAACCTTGGCCTTAAGAACATTTCTGACCCTGACCTTTAGAACATTTCTGACGTTGACCTTTAGAACATTTCTAACCTTGGCATTAAGAGCGTCCAGATTTGCCCCAGCATTGATGAGTGTTTTGATGACGACAGTGTTAGCTGACTGACAGGCGAAGTGGAGAGGAGAGTTTCCCTGGATCTTGTCTGTCTTGTCCAATGAGGCACCGAACGTCAGCAACATCCGGACAGGATCGTAGCTATGTAGATATAGGAACACATCAGTCACAAGTAATGATAAAGCTGGCTTTCACATACATTGTCTTTGTGTGAAACAAATTTTGTTTTATTTTCTAGACTTAATATAGCATATAGCTATTTATTACCAAAGTCCTTTAAGTAAGCTAACAAAAAAAATGAAAGTCTGTATCTTTCATGTCTGAAATAAGTTTATCGAAGTTTTTAAGTTCCGACTTACGCGAATATCCTGTAGGAAGCATACATGAGTGCTGTCATTCCGTGCTGATCAACCATGTCCACATCATTGCCCTTGGCTATCAAGTAGGCCACAATGGCTGTGTGTCCAAACTGAGCCGCTAGATGTATACAACTACAACCTGTAAAATAACAAGAGGCCCAGGGGCCTTAACTGTCACCTGAGTTTTGAAATACCGGTATTCAATCCCTCACTTTTTAAATAAGTAATTATTAAAGGTACACATTCACACTCTCACTTTTCAAATAAGTAATTAGTTCAAATATCAATATATAAAAATATATCAAAATTATTTCCCTTGCATATTGACAGTCTGTTAATAAAAAAACTATCAGCACAAAATTGCAACCAAATGACAAAGTGACAAAATCTTCTGACTTTGGTTTCACGATATACATCATACTAATGACACTTTAACATGAATCATGACAAAGACATAATATAATAATAATATCAAACCTTCTCCATCCCTGAGAGTTGGGTCTGCTCCCAAAGACATCAGTTGAACAACCATCTTCAGGTGACCTTGTCTGCAAAAAAAAAAGAAAGAATTTTGTACTTCAATATTTCAATATTGCCCTTCTCACCTTAAGAGCTACTCTGATTATCCAAGATTAACTGATAACTTTGAAATATCTCAAAAACATTTACAATCTGGTGGAAAGTCAACTAGGTTACCATGGCTACTTAACACAAGCTGATACAGATGCTGGAAGTAACATCTGTGTATATTTAACTCCACAGAGATTTTAAGACACATTTCAAATTTAATCAACAATTAGATGATTTTCTTCTACTATGACTAAATAATCATGAGTTGTTTATGACCAGTCATGGTCTGAATGTTACATATCATCATCAATAATTCTTGAATGTACCGTAGTAAAGTCTACCTGATATACAAAATGGTAATTTACAAATTTATGAATAAGCCATTGCCCACCCGTGAGACCACCTCTTAATTTTTGAAAATTATCAGTTTTTAATTATAGTAGTATACATGTATACATAGTTTTTTACAAATAAGCCCTCTACAAAATTCATGTTAACAGTTTTTGTAATTGCTACATTAGCTAATTTGATTCTGAAGGTCTGAAAATTGATCTTATTCTGATTCCAAGTACAAGAAATTAGGGGGTTGCTAAATGATAACAGATCTGAACTGAAAACAGAAATTAGTATATATATTTTACTGAGCAATATTAAAGGCAGATAACTCTTGGAGACAAATACACATATATGATGTGTAAAACAGCATACTCTTAGGAAAGTAAACTAAACATTGACAGGACTTTCTAAAGTTCATTTCAGACATCAGATTTAAATTATACCTTGTAGCCCAGTGAAGGGGTGTTGAGTTTAAATCTCCTCCAAACTTGTCAACGACAGCTCCCTTTCTTACAAAGTATCTGTAGATGATCGGTACATAATATAATAATAATGTAATGTACATATATATATATATATATATATATAGGTATCTGTAGATGGTCGAGGACATAATATAATAATAATGTAATGTACATATATATATATATATAGAGAAAAAATAATAGTAGTCCTTGTGGAAGAAAATATATGGAAAAATTAAAAAAATGACTCAGACAACATCTAACGTTTTCGTCCCGTCTAGACAGTCTGAAGAGTCCCCTAGACGGGACGAAAACGTTAGATGTTGTCTGAGTCATTTTTTTAATTTTTCCATATATATATATATATATATAGGTATCTGTAGATGATCGGTACATAATATAATAATAATGTAATGTACATATATATATATATATAGGTATCTGTAGATGGTCGAGGACATAATATAATAATAATGTAATGTACATATATACATATATAGGTATCTGTAGATGATCGGTACATAATATAATAATAATGTAATGTACATATATATATATATATAGGTATCTGTAGATGGTCGAGGACATAATATAATAATAATGTAATGTACATATATATATATATATATATATTTAAAAAGAATAAAAACACGACACAGCAGCTAGCGCTTTCGTCACGTCTAGGTGACTCTTCAGATTCTGAAGAGTCACCTAGACGTGACGAAAGCGCTAGCTGCTCTGTCGTGTTTTTATTCTTTTTAAATGCATATTTTTCGTCCGTAAGGTTCACCTTAAATTTTTTAACTTATATATATATATATATATAGGTATAAAATATTAGGTCTCCTCCAATTCTATTTTTCATGAAATCATTGTGTGTTTCTGTTCTGTAAGATCTAGATGATTCAAAATACCATGCTACACCTGTATTTAGAAGAAAGACAATTTTTACTCTTGCCTCAAACTCACGATCTACAAGGCCCCTATAGCTAATCACCTATTACCAGGAATTTCATTGGAGCTTCGATTAATTCTACACTGTGTGAAGATAACATCCCTAAAAAGGCAACCACTGTACGAGGTAATGATAAACATCTCTAAAAAGGACATTTTGATGTAGCATTAATAGCTGAATACTCTGACATTACCATGTATACTGTCTATTAGATGAACTTTATACATACATATGAAATTCAAATCTTTTAACTTTCAGATGCTGATCACAACACTTAAAATTATGATATGATATACTGTGTTTTAAAATTTAATAATACTGTATTGACAAAGACAGATAAAATGTTTCACTTCTAGATCTGCCCTCATGACCACGTATCACACTGGGATGTGAAGTTGTCCCAGTCAGATTGAGCTTGAAATATTTACAATTACCAGGTAAGCAATTCTGTGTAGTATAACCAGAGTTTGATTATTAAGCCCAGTCAGGACACAACTGGTCAAAACATTCATTCACCATTTCTGCTTCTATTCATGGTATATTATATAAGTATATCCCAGTTTCACATATATTGTCAAGAATCTTAACCTTTCTGTACATAAAATACCAGTACTTACTTCACAATTTCCGTCCTGTTGTTGATGGCGGCCCAATGGAGGAGACTCACATTTTCTCTGTCGTTTTCATTGACATCAAAACCTCCCTCGATAAGCTCTTGAACACGTTCAATCACCCCATATTGTGTGGCTCGCACGATGTCGTAGTTACGAAAATCATCAGGGCCAGGCTGCTGTGGTATAGCTACATCAACCTTCTCAGAATTTTGAGATTGGTCAACGTGACTCTTGGGTCGCTGATTTCAAAAGAATATTAGTAATACATTATTTATCCCGTAACAATTGCAAGGCATCACATGTACAGACATAACAAATCAAATGTAACACTGAAAATTCTATTTATAGTAATAGTGACCTCATTTTGGACCAAAGGTGGTCGATCTGCAATCTCTTATACAATTTCAGAAATCAAATCGCTATTTTTGCGAAATCTGAAGGGTCGAAACATAAATCAAATAGACGTGTCCCTTCAAACCCAAGCTTCATGAGTCAAATATGACTTGGGGGAGACAAAAACATATACTCTGTCTATCTGAAATCTGAAAACATTTTAAAATTTCTGGCGTAGAATTGGACTGATTCACTTATTCATTATATAATCATGTCTTCATAATGTTATTACGCATACCTGTGTCCTTTTATTTGTGACATGGGATCGAAGGACAGGTCAGATGTGATATAAAACAAAGATAGCCATCTATGATAAAGTCATAACTTTTAAAAATGCAGGTGACTTTTTATTTTTTAAATTTGAATTCATTTCTTCTGTAAACAAATATATATATTTGTCTGCATGCTGAGAGTGATTTCTTCCTCCATCAGATATCATACATTGTATCTCATTTTATAATTAACCTAATTACTAAAGTAAACTAAATGGCAAATTACCATTTTTAACAATAACATGATGAAGATAAACGAGGTTCCAATAAAAATATGGCACCATTCTAAGATGGATTTCATCGAAATGAATACGAAGTGCAATTTTCCTCAACACAACTTTTTCTTGCTTTCATTTGATATGATCATCTCCAATAAATGTGACTGTTCTTTTAAACTTTCATAGTCATTTCTTGCTTTAACTGTCGATATTCATGACATGAACAAATTACTTTTTTTTTTTTTGCTAAGTATTGGGTGTTGTTCATATCATGATAATGTTTATCAATTTACTTATTTAAGAATGTTCTATTTCTTTCAACAGATGAGGTGAATATATATATACCGTATTTATTCTAATAAACGCCCCCACCCTAATAAATGCCCCCCCCCCCCCCCCCCCCATTTTTTTGGAAAGAAAAATTCCACATTTGGAGAAAAAGAACTTACCGTGGCACAGTTATATATCCATCCACATGTGTCCAGAGGTAATTATTTAAAGGATATCCAACATAAAACTAACACAAACCATAAAACAAAGTTTCCGTAACTATATAACCACTATGTTTCATGGTACATACAACAGATCTCACAACTTACCGACTCTGAAATTTTGATCTCCATTAACCCCCCCCCCCCCCCCCCCCCCCTGGAAAAATTTCATGTCCCCGGGGCGTTTATTAAAATAAATACGGTATATGTAGACAACAGACCTGTTTATAAGACCCTGATAAGATGATTGGGTATATATACAGTGAAACCTGTCTAATCCGACACCATGTGGGAGTGACACTTTTGGTCGGATTAGACAGGGTGTCGGAAATGTCAGGTATTTGTTGTAGAATACAATTGGCATCATGGAAATACGGTAGTGTCGGATTTGACAGGTTGTTGGAAAAGTCAGGTGTCGGATTAGACAGGTTTCACTGTATGAACATTTTATTTTATAAATATATATACAGAGGAGCCCACTTATTTGCATATCGGTTATTTGAATATCCCGCTTATTTGCATAAAATTCTCAGGTCCCGATTTTTTTCTTCTTTATCTTTGTATTTTAATCCCGTGTATTTGCATCGACTAAAACACCGACTCCCGCTTATATGCATTACATCAATTAAAAATAATGCATGTAAACTAAGTTGAAAAACTGTTTAATATTCATAATGATCATAAATAGTACATGTATGATATATATTTATTATAAAAGTCTTATATAATTAAATGTAACCGTTATTGGGAAAAAGGGATTAATCCAGAATTTTTTGCTTTAAAACACATTTTCCAAGTAAAAACAGGAAATGGTCAATTAGGAAAGCAAATCTGGAGTATTTGGGAAAAATGGAACAAAATCCTGAGGGGAAATTAAACTACCCATAAACGGTAGTAAAAAATCCCTATATTGATCCTGGGAAATGATATTTAATATGTGATATATCTCTCAAGAAGTGAACATGTACATCAAACTTTTCTAATATGTTGTATTTTTTATTGACTTTGTTTAATTATGAGAGATAAGTTTCACTGCTTTAATATAATGGATAAATCAATGTAGAACTGATCATGATCTGACTGCAATAACAATATATATGTAGGGATTTAAATTATATTATATTACATTACCTGTTACCTGTCGTTGAGGTTTTCTATATATAGGCATTTTGCCTCTCTGACCCATCACATACTTAATATGTACATGTAATGCTAATTAAAGGACTGTGCTTACAACTAGTACATACATGTACATGTGTACATTGTATATTTAGTTCCTTGTCTCATTTCTTTATTTCCTTATATTAGTATTTATTGCCAAATCTTTGTGTACATTTCACGTATACGTATGATTTAGAACAAAACATTTAAGCAAATGAGTTTGAACTTCACAAGACTTAATTTTTCACACAGACGCTATATTAATACAAAAGTCAGAGAAAGTTTACTGCATGCTTTTGTAAAATTTTCATTCATCTAGATCTGTCGAATGGGGTCGTTGTTTTTAGACAAGCACATTGTCTAAATACAAAATGTCCATTATCGTTCTTGCATGTACATGTATTTACTTTGTAAAATAGTTGTATGGATATAAAAAAAATGTAAACCGGTATCCAAGTGCCAGGTATGTTATGGCCCCGCGGAGGATTATCATTTTAGGGCCCGCACAGTCAGTGTCAACATTGGAGACCGAAGCTAATTATCGAAGTAATAAGACACACCTGGCGTATTAAAATATTCATAATATTTTTCTGTTAAAAATAGTCTTTTTCGAGATGGTCAATAAAAAAGAGCATTAGATTTACCTCGTCCAGAAGGGTTTGCATTGGGTTGCAAGTTGGATCAATCTCCTCCATAGCCGCCATGTTTGTTTTTCCTGGTAGATGGTAAATAAGAACCGGAACCGTGATTAGGTTATCCGGATTTTTTTCAGTCGCATGTTGTTACAGTGTATGTTGATTAAAGTTTAATATAGAAATACAAAATTACATCAGGTATGCATCTGATAATCTGACGTTATTGCGCAAGCGCACGGCACCTAGACTGGCACCCTTACATAAATTATAGTACAATGTACGTTTAAGAATATTGAAATATAAATCAAATTGGGATTTGATTTATGATTTTGGCCTCTAAAATATATCTATTTCTAGATTCAGACAAGGGGAGGTATCCTAATATTAGAATTTAGCATAGCATTTTTTTCCAAAATAACTTTTTGCCTGTCTACACGATGCCTATCATAAACAATCTCTAGGATTGTTGAAGTACGCTAAAGATTTAAACCTACATTTTTGAAAATAAAAAATAAATAAATGAATAATATATCTATATATATATAGCTTAGAAACACAAATGACGAAGGAAGACAACTTGTTGACTCGTGCCCTGACCGGGCCTCGAACTCACAATCTACGGCACCCAATCGCCTAGCCAGAAATATCCGCAGCCTATACCCACCGTATGGGAGCGACACCGGATATTGGTACTAGCTGAAGCGGAGAGAGTGTGACAGCAGGCCTAACCGGAGGTAAGATTTTGGAAAATTGCTATATTTATATAGATCCAACAGAACTCAGGTTTGACAAGTTAATTCATGAGGATTTCCGTGGTCAGCTCAAGCAAAAAATATAACGACTTGGTGCCACGTATTTTATATTGATCGTAAAACATGCCATCTAGTACCGGCGAAACATTAGGTCTGTCAACTTCACAATCAGTTTAAACCTTCATTTCTAGCTAGATCTATGCTTATGGTGTTGTTTCTTTTCCATGATTATCTCCACTAACGTTGAGTATACATTATTCTTGATGTTAATTCAAAATAGTGTCAAAATCGTTATTTTAAGTTTTTCGAAACTGTACGGCGGCTTGAAGATGTGTTGAAATTATGTGTACGGCAAATTGGTGCTTCAGTGTACGGCACATTGAATGACATTGAAAGAAGGTTGTGTTAAATAATGTTGAATCTGATGAGACACTAGATCAGTAGCGATTAAATTATCACTTGAATTATTTTTTCTAACATTAAGGACACCTACCCAATGCTATGCCTAAAATAAAGTAACTTTATTTGTACATGTGCGCACATTATAATATACCTAATATAGAGGTAATTGTACTTTTTTGTCAGAACATGGATTTATCCTCTATTTCTTTTGGTGTTTCTGTTGACGTGGAGGTGGAGGTTAAAACACAAAATGAAGCCATAATGAATAAATTCGTTCGATTTACAATACAGCACTGATCTTGGTTTATATAATGCGTCAGTCCAGTTCTATTCCTAGACGTTTATGGGGCAATATTTTACTTTCGTCACATTTGTGGTGCTGACGTACAGGTGCCACACCCCTCGCTGCCGAGTCTGGAGCGGAAATGGTCACCAGTTTCCTTTTGGCTTTCCTCTTCGACCTCATGACGTTGTCAAACATATGATCCCTGTAAAAGAATTACATACATAATTAGGGCTTTCCCGCGACAGCGGAAAGACATCTTAGTTTTGTAATGTTTGTTCTTATTCTTCCTATTCTTTTTCTTTTTCTTCCACGGATTTTGTAACGAGCAAATCTCAAAAACTATAACACTTACAGACTTCAAACTTACACCAATGATAGATAAGAATGTAAAGATTTGCATGAAACTTGTTCAAGGTCATAGGTTCAAAGGTCAAGGTCACAGAGGTCAAAATGTAAAATTCTAAAACTATAGGTTTTGATGGTCATTGGACGAAAGGTCAAGGTCACAGACTCTAAAATCCAAAATTTTATAAAATGATATAACTAAGGACAGAATAATGATACGAGTATGAAACTTACGTGAGTAAATCTCCTTCGCATTATGCATAAGTGTTGAAAGTTTCAAGGTCATAGGTATAAAGGTCACAGAGACTAAAATATGAAATTTTAATAATTTTCCGTGCGCTTTTTACCTAGGTTTACATATTGCATATTACTGGGTTACACTTACGAAAGACGCCTTTAATATGGTAATGCTAAGCAAACAATCGTCTTCATTTAATCCCTTGTCGGGTGTTAGACTAAGTTTCAACTATAGCATACTCAGGTGATACATTTAAATAAGTATGGAAAGATGGAATGTACCTGGAATATGTAATCATCGTTTAAATAGTAAGCTGTTTTTGTAGTCGCCCATTATTTGGAAGAATGAAACACTAAATACTTATTACCTACATAAATACTGACCTGACCAAAACATGGTCTGTGGAAACGGGACAAATATAGGATCCGATATGATCTTCGTCCATATCCATCAGGAGCTCATTAACCGGTTAGACTTTAGCCTTCGAAAGGTTCATCTGACAGGCAGCTTCTATAGCGTTTGGAATGTCCTCAGTCTTAATCACTCCTGATCCTTTTGGATCCAGATCTTGAAATTCGCCAAAAATATTCTCTGCTTCTAAACTTCCAAGCGATTTTACATTATATTTTCCAGATTTAACATACAGGTAAAGTTGAATCCTTCTATCTATGTTGGTGATGTAGCCCTGAAACATAACGTTCGGTACTCCTCTAATGTGAGATCCATATGCAGGGAGTTTTCCGAAATTCACACCCTCAAGAAGCCATTCACGGATTTTAGTCTTCTTTGACACCTTTCTAAAGCAAATATGCCTGGCGTGTCATCTGCTTCGTGGAACTCCCTAACAAGTCGACAAAATGCAGCTTCCTTTGTATAATTAAGTTCAACCATAGCCTCTTCCACGTCGAGAGAAAATGTTTCCATTGCAATAGAATCGCTCTGTTTGTCGACCAGATCTTCAACATGTGAAATTTTCAAGTTTGTTTTGTTTCCTCTTGCAACATCCATCCAGGCATTTCGGCTGATGTCTCTCTGAGGAAATCCATCCTTGCATACTTTTACTCTGCAGTTGGTGAGTAGATGATGTGGGTCCAAAAACGAAAAGACAAACGAGAAGTTGGATTCATTGTACTCTGGCTTAGAGAACCATATGATATTACCGATCCCGGTTACCATTGTAGGGGTTCTAAACGGACTCGTTTCTCGTCACTGCCTTAACGTTCATCTTAATACAATCTATATATATTATATTTGTCTACAACGTAATGTTTGAATTGTTTTAAAAATATGGAATACAAAATGTTAAATACCAAGACGCCGTGCACCTGAGATATATAGAATCATCAAGCAGCCGTACACAATGCTGTCAAGCCGCCGTTCAGTTTCGAAAAACTTAAAATAACGATTTTGACGCTATTTTTAATTAACATCAAGAATAATGTATACTCAACGTTAGTGGAGATAATCATGGAAAAGAAACAACACCATAAGCATGGATCTAGCTAGAAATGAAGGTTTAAACTGATTGTGAAGTTGACAGACCTAATGTTTCGCCGGTACTAGATGGCATGTTTTACGATCAATATAAAATACGTGGCACCAAGTCGTTATAATTTTTGCTTGAGCTGACCACGGAAATCCTCATGAATTAACTTGTCAAACCTGAGTTCTGTTGGATCTATATAAACATAGTAATTTTCCGAAATCTTACCTCCGGTTAGGCCTGCTGTCACACTCTCTCCGCTTCAGCTAGTACCAATATCCGGTGTCGCTCCCATACGGTGACATCGGCGTTCTAAAAAAGAACGTTTCAATGGCGCAGTGATGGTCGGCCCGATACCCTGACATGATCGTTGTGGAAGTCGTCTATAAGATGATATAGAATACCTGGATCGCAAAGTATTTACATACATGGATACGAATTGTACATATATTATATATATTTCTCTCGGTACAACTACGACAGGAAATTCAAATCTTTATCTTCGGATCACCAACACATAGTGTATATGATACATTGTGCTAATAAATAGATATAGCTTAGAAACACAAATGACGAAGGTATATAAATGAATAAATAAAAACAAAAACAAACAAACAAACAAAAAACAAACAAAAAACAAACAAAAAACAATGTATATGTCTAAAATGTATAATGGAACATTTCTTAGAATATGTTTTGTATGTAATGAATTATTAGATATATGATCGAAGTTACTTTAAAAAATATTAAAGATAATTTTATATATTTTATTTAAAAGTATCCACAGTGCAGATGATGATCACATATAAATCAATTTCTGTTATAGCTTTCAGACGTATTACCGAAGTAGATAATATATTCAGCCTAAATTGTTTTAGTATTAAATCCGAACTTGGCTCTTCTTC
Source organism: Pecten maximus (assembly GCF_902652985.1). Lineage (NCBI taxonomy): Eukaryota > Metazoa > Mollusca > Bivalvia > Pectinida > Pectinidae > Pecten > Pecten maximus. The sequence continues at coordinate 15,546,025 of NC_047024.1, forward strand.
GCTGTGCATTTTTGTCGTAATAAGACGTTGCTTAATTAATTACGGATGAAGGATTTTTTGTTGTTGTTTTTTCTGTAACATTTTTAAAAATAGTTCCAACTTTCTCAAAATTTTCCCTCCACGGAAGCCCTATATAGCTATTGCTATAGTCGCAGGTTTGAACCATATAAACAGTACATCAAATTTTACTCCCTCCCAAAAGAAATGTAACGTAAGGCACCGGTATATGAATTCTATTTAAAGTTTTGATAAAGCGCCTTCAAACCCTTCTATTGCTTGATATTACATTATTCCCAGCAATCGGGACTGGAAGACTAAATTGAATCTTTAGACAACTTAAAAAAATGGTCCCAGTTTGCCCCGCTCCTCAGGGTTTGGAAGAAGTGGGCGGACACGAACTACAATATGATTAACACCTGATAGAATGTAAAAAAAGTTCTGGAGCATGTAGGGGAAGGGTATCTATATATATATATATATATATATATATTGTATATATGATGTAACATGTGTCTATGTTACTGTACACGTCATAATAGTTACCGAAATCGTAATTTTAAATGAAATATGAACAAAAATAACCAGATTTTCAAAGAGACACTTGAAATGTTTTGTAAAGATATTCTGCTTCATACACGACACCCGCCATACAAATCTAGGTCAAATCGACGACACCCGCCATACAAATCTAGGTCAAATTGACGAATTCCGGCTTTACAAATCTAGGTCAAATTGACGACTTCCACCATACAAATCCAAGTCAAATCGACGACTTCCGTCATACAAATCTAGGTCAAATTGACGACTTCCACCATACAAATCCAAGTCAAATCGACTACTTCCGTCATACAAATCTAGGTCAAATCGACGACTTCCGCCATACAAATCAAGGTCAAATCGACGACTTTCGGCTATACAAATCTAAGTTAAATTGACGACTTCTGCCATACAAATCTAGGTCAAATCGACGACTTCCGTCATACAAATCTACTGTAGGTTAAATCGACGACTTCCGCCATACAAATTTAGGTCAAATCGACGACTTCCGCCATACAAATCTAGGTCAAATCGAAGACACCGGTCATACAAATCTAGGTCAAATCGATGACTTCCGTCATGCAAATCTAGGTCAAATAGACGACACCGGTCATGCAAATCAAGGTCAAATGTAATCGACTGACCTTGAAGAGGAGTGAATGGTACGTATCACTGATTTCCGAGTAATATCGCGTATATATCCGATCGACATTTTAAGTTTTGTTATCTAAAACAAAACACTAATTGTCCCTATATTTTATGAGAAACTGAAGGATTTTTCAAGGTTTTTGTTAACTATGCTGCTATATATAAGCGCTTCAATGTTTCCATGGCAATAGTTTGTCGGAAGATCCGAGATAAAACTTAATGAACCATTATAAGTGGGTAAAGTCTGATTAATTAGTCAGGAAAAAAACCCATTTAGAAATAAATAGCAATTTGATTGACGCAGGCTAAAAGCCTCCATGTCCTTATCATTTTCATACTACATGTACGTAGAATCCATGACTTGGCTTATGAAATGTACAACTACAGCAGATTAAATTGTGTTCTTAAAACGATAATCTAATTAAGTGATGGTCATGACACCCACAAGTAGACTCTTCCATATGTCAATAACTCTTAAAGAAAAAGAGTTTTGCAAATATGAATAATTTAATATTCTGTGACATCTTTTTTCATTATTTTCAAAGAAAAGCATGAGGTCATTCGTTCATCAAAACGTTTGTTGTTTCATGACGACTCTTCTACTCGGTATTCTTTAGAGAACTGAAGTTTACCTAGTCGCTCCCTATACTAAACTTAATCCTTGGATTAGTTGTTGCTCTTCGTTGTACGTTTTCTGTCATTTTGATGTCTTCTGAAGCAGTTCCACACTGCGCATGCGCATTCCATATGTGTTCTTTCTAATGTTTTGAATATTTGTTTAAATATATACTCTCATCACAGGACATGAAGGATCTGCTGACATTGCCCAAACTAATTGAGTTTGCTTTATGGACAGAATATGATATGTTGTATCATAGTAGTTCGAAAGTTTAATCTATCACCAACTAACAACATCCAGGCATTCATGTACCTTTTTGTTGTTATTTCAATACTATCTAAAATTAAATCATACATTTTTTGTAGTGTCATCACTTTCTAAAATTCAGTGGCACTTTTTTGTTGTTTTTTTTTGTTTTTTGTTTTTGTTGTCGTGAAGTGTTTAAATCCATTAGGCGGAAATTTCAATAGTCAATCGTTTTCCCATTATTACGGAAATAATTATTTCCGGTTTTAGGTATAACTTTTTGTCGTCAGCAAATTTAAAACGGCAGCAAAGTGGAAACGGTATTCTGGCATATCGTTGATATAAATGACAATAAAATTGGACCTAGAACACTTCCATGTGGAATTCCACGAAATGACAATAAAATTGGACCTAGAACACTTCCTTGTGAAATTCCACTAAATGACAATAAAATTGGACCTAGAACATTTCATTGTGGAATTCCACTAAATTAAAATAAAATTTGACCTAGAACACTACCTTGTGGAATTCCACTAAATGACAATAAAAATTGGACCTAGAACACTTCCTTGTGGAATGCCGTTAAATGATAATAAAATTGGACTTAGAGCATTTCCTTGTGGAATTTCACTTAATGACAATAAAATTGGCTCTACAATACACTTCCTTGTGGAATTCCGCTAAATGACAATAGAATTGGACCTAGAACACTTCCTTGTGGAATTCCACTTAATCACAATAGAATTGGACCTAGAACACTTCTTTATGAAATTCCACTAAATGAAAATAAAATTGGACCAAGTGCACTTCTTTGTAGAATTCCGCTAAATGACAATAAAATTGGACCTAGAACACGTCCTTGGTGAATTCCACTAAATGACAATAAAATTGGACCTAGAACATTTCATTGTGGAATTCCACTAAATGACATAAATTTGACCAAGTACACTTCCTTGCAGAATTTCCACTAAATGACAATAAAATTGGACCTATAACACTTCCATGTGGAATTCCACGAAATGACAATAAAATTGGACCTAGAACACTTCCTTGTGAAATTCCACTAAATGACAATAAAATTGGACCTAGAACATTTCATTGTGGAATTCCACTAAATGAAAATAAAATTTGACCTAGAACACTACCTTGTGGAATTCCACTAAATGACAATAAAATTGGATCTGTTTTGCATTAAAAGGCTTATCCTTGAAAGGTTTATATCCCTTGTGGTTCCATTATGAAGGCACTGGTAAAGAATTCTATCAGTGCATCGCATTCTATAAGTCCCAATTAATTACTTCATATATTGTTTTCCCGTTTTTCATTTATGTATTTCCAAAAATGTGTCGGTTTTTAATGTTGTTTTCTACATTTTTTTTCAAGTCTCGTTTTTGCTTTCCTCAACACACATTTAACATGAATTTTGTATATCGAGTAATTCTTTATACTTACATTTTTATGTATCTGCAATTTTGATTTCCATCAATCAAATCTATGCACTGTGTTATTCACTATTCTACCACGTTTGCTATGCAACGCCAGTTTTGATTGGTTTAAAACCGTGTATTATTTTCCAGTAATGCACTCTCGTGTCAATAATACACGCTCGTGAGTCACGGCTGTTACAATCTTTCCCCTCCGAAATCGTGCATTTGTAAACAAACATGGCGTGTATTTTACAACGGAGAAATTTGGCAGATTGTTTATTTCTATCCACCCAAAGCAGACTTTGCTTAACAATATGTTGTAAGGTCAATTTTCGACAGGCAACCTTTGGAGAGCATTTCTGCATGATTTGCTGGCCGACATCCCCGAAAGTCCCCGAAACGGCATGGAAATTGACGTCAGCTTTTCAATATTAATTAGCATGCGTGCCTTATCGTTTATTGTGAATTGTAACAGCCATGTAGCGACGTATTTCCCGGGGTTTCGTTGCCGTTTTTCTATCAGGAAGAAATAGATCTCAGAACTAAACAGTACATGGTAGAATAAAAATAATCAACTTTGACTCGTGTATTGTTGCAGGATTTACAACTCGGACTCGGATATTTTGCAATTCTAATTAATAACTCAGGCTTGCGGCCTTCGTTAAAGAGTAAATTTTATTATATTCCTAAGAGAATTTCCTTACCTTAGTAAAATTATCAGCTGTGGAACATCTTTTGGAAATTAACAAATCCTTCCCCAATGTCCTCTTCAACCAGACTGAATGGAAAGTTCAAGTCAACTTCATTGAAAATCCTAAATATTTCATCTCATTGGAAATGCTCAAATTACGCTTGTTCAAACATATCTTTTTTTTTTATTGTGGTTAGTGTTTTTTTTTTTTTAAATGTGCATTTGTTTTCCTGATCAGACTCAAAGGGACCTATACAGATAATCATCAAGCTTGAGGAATATCCTTCAGTCCAGTACTTCCATGAAGTAGGGATAACAAACTTCAATTCTCAAATTCAAAGATGACTGTCTGTCGGCCATTTTGTCTTCTGGATCAGACTAAAAATCAAATGGGTACGACCACAAGGACTTTGCTAAAATTTACAGCCAACAGTCCATATATTACGATACATATATATGGACCCTGCGCAGGGAATTCGTGCCTGCAAGTAAAACTAGGGACCACAGGGAACCTACATAGGAAGTTTGAGAAACATCCCTCCACTACTTTTCAAGGAAAACGCAATAACATCGATTGCTTACATACGGATTTACAATGGACAACATTGGATGAGATATCTCAATAGCTCCCCATCTGATGATGATGGTGAGGATGATGATGATGATGATGATGATGATGATGAGGATGATGATGATGAGGAGGTGGAGGAGGAGGAGGAGGAGGAGGTTACACATGACAGAAAATAGAAGGGTCTGATGACCAAGAAAAGTAAAAGACTATATCCACTTTATTTTTATTTGTATTATTATAATCAATCTGGAATATGTAAGTACAGAAAACACACATACTATGATTCTTACACTCACAGAACTCACTGACTCTTTTATCCAGTCTCACTGAGACATGCGAGATGTGTATTCAGAATCACTGAGATCTTTGTCTCATTCTACCAGACACTTGATTATAATGCATTCAGTGTGCCGTACATAATTGTGCAGTCAACAAGAGTCTGGTTGAACAAGACTAACAAGATCCTTGTATCCAGGCTCACCGAGACACTTGTATTCAGGATCACGGCTCACTGAGACTTTTGCATCCAGGCTCACTGATGAGACACTTGTATCCAGGCTCACCGAGATCTTAGTCTTGTTCAAGCAGACGCTTTATTACTAAACATTCAGTATGGTGTAACTTGGGCAGTTAACAATAAGAGTCTGGTTGAATGAGACTAATGAGATCCTTGTATCCAGGATCACTGAGACTCTTGTATCTTATATAAATATACCTTAATAAAATCTTGAGTACAACCACTTGTCCTCTCAACGTCTCTGTTTAATATAAACAGTTCAATGTTGATAACAATTATCAAGTTAGATAATATAAATATTGGGTACTTGAAGAACACAATGTTATATAAATAAATCTGATAAAACAAAATCAATATTTGTAAAACATATACATATAAAACAATAACTTTTTGATATGTACAATACATATGGTTATACAAGTCTTACTACATATAATTTACAATGAAACAGGATATATATATAGTGTTAATACAGGGGTATGAATGCCGAGAAAACTGATCAGTATCTATAATACAACAGTATATGCTCTGTCTTATTACATACAATTTTCAATGAAGCAGGCTAGTGTTGATACAGTGGTATGAATGCTGAGAAAACTGATCAGTATATATACATAATGTACAAAAGTAAATGCTCTGGTCCCCCAAACTTAGTATTTGGTTGGTATACAATAAAAACACCGGTTAAATCTACATTTTATTTAATACATCTTATATTATAGGTATATACATTGTAGCTTAAGGCAGGTAATATGATATCATGTTACATGTCTGGATCTCATATTTCCCTCTGACTCAGGAAATATGAAATTCTGGCAGGTAATATGAGACAATATTACCTGATTAAAAACTAATTTCAGAATTTGTCAAACTGCAAAATTTAATATAAAGTAAAAAAAATGAAAAAAAAAAAAAAAAAATGACAATCTTTTTCAATACACATTAAATACATGTTACACCTGTATTTTGTAGAAATGTCATGTGTCATGTGTCAGATTTAACCATTTCTTTGGAGTGTGTCTTTGCATAGACTTTATATAACCTACCTGGCACGACTTACATTACATGTGAATAATCAGAAAATAGAAAATTGGCCAATCAAACGCTTTTGATTTTCTAATTGTGCACATAAAATAAACTTCTCTCATCAACATATATATATCAAATATATATTTTCAACAAGCAATTTCAAATAAATGCACTCAGTCTCTTACAATCGTTTCTCCATAATCTATCACACAAAACAAATCAAAATAGTATAGTATATATCTCGTATACTTCTTCTAAAGTAGTAGGTTTTACTGTCAAATAGTGACAGTATAACAAGGTTTTACTGAAGATTGGTGACAGTATAACAAGGTTTTTACTGTAGATGGTGGCAGTATAACAAGGTTTTACTGTATAATGGTGGCAGTATAACAAGGTTTTACTGTCAAATAGTGACAGTATAACAAGGTTTTACTGTCAAATAGTGACAGTATAACAAGGTTTTACTGAAGATTGGTGACAGTATAACAAGGTTTTTACTGTAGATGGTGGCAGTATAACAAGGTTTTACTGTATAATGGTGGCAGTATAACAAGGTTTTACTGTCAAATAGTGACAGTATAACAAGGTTTTACTGTCAAATAGTGACAGTATAACAAGGTTTTACTGTATAATGGGGACAGTATAACAAAATTTTACTGACAAATGCTGACAGTATAACAAGGTTTTACCAAGAAATATTGACAGTATCATAAGTTTCACTGATAATGGTGACAGAATAAGGAGGTTTACTAACACAAGACCTCTAACTCTGACTTTAACTAATATTTCATAACCTAGTAGACAAACCACAATACACATATCAATCCGGCAGGACACAAGTTCTTAGGGAATTTCTCTAGTTTCATTATACACGTTTATATATTGTTGGTATCACAGCAAAATCTGTCATCGCCTTTCATCAAATATCACAGACATCCAGTCAACAACAGCTGACCACGATCCATTTCCATGGCAACACCAACCCTCCAATCAGCCTTCATCAAGCTCACCAATATCAAGATGGCAGATTTCTGTGGAATCCCCCACTGTGTGCCGTAGTTCTCTTCTGGGAAAAAGATATTAAATTATCAACAATACATAATGCTACACCTCCAAACAGCTTATACACTGCTAGACACAAAATATGCTTTAAATGCATCCACCTTATTTGCATGTCTAATTAACAGACATCCCCCATCCCTCAAAAAAAAAAACAATCCTAAAAAATCATGACTTAATATAAGACAAAAAGTCCCCAAATATAGAAACAGAAGAATTTCTTTCGTACGCAATTAATTTTTTTTCCTACAAAATTCAAAAGATACCTTACAAGAGAAGCTTGAACATTTGGAGGGTGGTGACAGTGTATAAAATATGTAGCTTTTGGTATTGTATTCAAATGTACAACAAACTTTTGTTTTGAATAGTTACTGTGTGAAAGAGATGAAGCACATAAATATCAACTGTAAAAATGAAAGAGTGATTTAGTTTGAGGAATTTAGATCTGCCTCACACAGCTGTTTTGTCTGTCTAGGACACATCAGTAATGCTAGGGGGGTTTGGGGGCATAGTCTTGTTGAGTATTTCAGGTTTGGGGGCACAGTCTTGTTGAGTATTTCAGGTTTGGGGGCACAGTCTTGTTGAGTATTTCAGGTTTGGGGGCACAGTCTTGTTGAGTATTTCAGGTTTGGGGGCATAGTCTTGTTGAGTATTTCAGGTTTGGGGGCACAGTCTTGTTGAGTATTTCAGGTTTGGGGGCATGGTTTTGAAGAGGTTTTCATGTTAAAAGGGTGGAATAGGCAACATTATAGCATAAAGTAAATTTAATATTTGAATAGAGGAAGTGTGTTGCACTTACTCATGATTTAGTCAAATTTGAATTATACAAATTAAATTTGAAACTCATTATTAAAGTGAAATTTAAAATATACCTAATAAAGTATGAAATTCAAATAATCTAAGCAGAATTTCAATTATAAGTAACAGTTTAATAACTTAAAATATATAAAATATTTAACTGCTGTTTAATATTCGTCTCTAACATACACATATATTTACATTTGGTGTGGCAATGCCCTTATATATTACTAGTAAATCCCTATCAAAAGCAGCTTCATCTATGAGAGTATAACTGAAGTTGCTGAAGTTGTTGACGTCAGCTGTTACTTGTGCGCTGTCTAGATATTCACCTGACCTGACGGTAGAAAGCGGGAAATTTGAATTTTGGAAGATTTTTTTCATATTTTTTTTATTTTTGCGATTCATTAATAGAACGTAAATATAAGCGATAAACTGCCTAGATGCGGCAGACCTACTGGTGTAACTGCCACATGTGTCACAGACAAACAATCATGGTGCGCTAGCGCGCACCATTCAGTTTGTCTGTGACACATGTGGCAGTTATACCAGTAGGTCTGCCGCATCTAGGCAGTTTATTGCTTAAATAACATTAAACCTTGGGTTCCATTACAGATTACATATCTTGGTGGCAGAAGTTTATTACATGGATATCTGTAATGAGGACCTGACCTTTGACCCCATACTTTGACCTTGACACATTGTAAACTTTTCAGGAAGTTATTAACATGAATATTCTAGTAAAGTAGGATTGTCTCACCTGAAGTCTGATTCTGTCAACGTTCCGTTCTGGATCAATTTTCCGACGTTAGTGATAGTACGGCCTCCTAGGGCATCTATACACTGTCTGTAAATAAGTAATCATCACCATCAGTTGCCACAAATTAGCCATCTCCCCTTGTGAAAACATGTGACACTTATGATTGAAAATTTCTCTGACAAACACAGAAATCACAAAATTCTTAATAAGTTTCAGAAACTGATTATCAGGATAAAAATTCACACAAATTTCGTTTTGGCGTCCAACCATTGAATAAAAAAAAAGTAGTCACATTCAAAGTAAAGTATAAAACATTTTATTTTAACTCTCAACTGTCATTATATCATATTAGATTAATTATATAATATAACAGTATTTGGCGTGAGATGTACTCAAATGATTTAGGAGCCATTTAAAAACACCAACCCTTTAAATCCAGGAATATATGATCCTTATGATTCAAGAGGAACATAACTTGTTTGTAATTTCTCATAACTGAACATGACAACACTAGGACGTGTTATTCGGGACACTCACTTTTTAAAGAATCTTGTATGCGTAAGATGGTGATCTAGCATCTTGTCGTCGGAGAAGAATTCGTCATCGGGGGCAACTCCCCGAGCTACTCTGGCCTGCGTCACAATCTGATCCAAGTCCTTTAAAAAAATCAAAGAGGTACATGTGCAAAATGTTCAGATGAGGTTAACTTGAGACAACTTAAAGTGGACGGCTCGGTTTTGTATTTTTTAATGTCCCAGGGATTTTCCTACAATTTTTCAACTGGGTCCAGGGTCCATAAAAATAATTGGGATTTTCTAGGCGACAAAATGTGACATTGGCAAAAACAAAAAATCGTAAAATTCATACAAATTTCAGTTTATCTTTGATGAATATTGCCTTTATATTATTTTTGATTTCATTTTGTTACCTGTTGCTGTTTTTTATTTTTCAATTATTTTGCCTTAATATAGGTCTTTGTATATAAAACATACTTAATCATTCAAAACTTCAAAGATTTTTTTAGGGGAATGGGTCCTTTTAATGGCCCCTGTTTCTAATGTTGGAAATTCCCTGTGTCCTATCAACAGGTCACTTAAGTACAGCCTCTCTCATGTGTGAGATCCATGTGTGTAGTGAGTGTGTGTTTCGGGAGGCTTTGATATGATAGTGTTTGTCTCCTTGTGATAGTGTGAAACTGATGTCCAATTTAAAGTGTTATCACACTGCACCGTACTGCCAACGACACCCAGCAAGACTCCACTGGGTCATATTGCATTGACAACAGTTAAACCAGTTGTCATACTCCCAAAAATGTGGATCACGACAAAGTAGTTATCTCCCCTGTTTGAGTAATATAACATTCTCAACTAAGGGGAGACAATCCTGATATTAGAGTTGTGTGTTATGTCACTATGTTTAAACCTTCTAAATCGTCAGCTGAAGGGATGCAATCTTGACCTGACAGTGTTCCAGTGTCTATGGACATTTAAAGGGAGATAATCCTGACCAAATTTTGACGTTACCTCACTAGAATCGTACTCTTCAAAATCATCTGCATACTGTGCATCTGACCCATCTTCAGCCATCTTGGAAAAATCCTCTGGACTGTTGAAGATATTCTGTCCTTCTAACTTGTCCTCAGGTGCTGCGGAAGTATCTTCCTGAATATCTTCTGGAATGTCTAAAATATATAGTCTAGATAAATGACATCATTGTCGAAAGAATGTCACTTACATTCATGTTAATTTTGGTATTTCTTTCCAACCTGCCGTTTACAAAATAGTAAATCACTTTCCCCTAAAAATCAGTTCAGGTTACAAGATATGGATTGTTTTAACATCAAGCCATTTCATTGTTGATCTATTTCTTATTGTTATTGTAGTTGAAACTACTGTTTACATCCAAAATAAGACCTCACCCAGTAATAATTAAAGCTCTCAACCACAATTTTTTATATAGCAAACTAAAAGTTGTTTATATACAGTATAAGTACTCTCAAAATTATTGTTATCAACTTTATTCTAGGAGAGGACTTTGAGGATAATACAGTATATTTATTAAAGAAAAGGACTTTGAGGATAATACAGTACATGTACGTATATTTATTAAAGGAGAGGACTTTGAGGATAATTTATTGATCTATAAATGCAGTCAAATTTCATTATCTTGATCTCTGATAACTCATCATTGTTGGATTGTGTTTTGTATTTTTGTAAATCTGTTCTGTTGTCATTGTTACCTTCCTCTAAATCGGAGTGGGAAGAGTCGTCAAAATCATCGGAATAGTCGGACAGCTCCTCGGCAGCATCTGAATCAATAAATATCAGAATTAGTAACAGAATGAACCTATACCACAAAATCTACTCAGAGGGCTCCTATTGGAAGTGATCAGACCGAAATTGATATAACTTCTTTAAAATGCAAAGGTACATCTACAAAGTTACACATATATATCTATAACATAAAACATCCAAATCTAATATGGCTGACTGTTATCTTGGTTTCCAATCAGTTCCAATATGTAAAATGCATAACTAACCTAAAGTTAAAATAATTAACATCTGATGTTGGGCTAAAAATATCAAAAGGGGCACATGTACACTATTCCATCCTACCATTACAACTGACTCCGCTGTCCTGCTGTTTTGGTGACCTCCCTTCTGGTTTCCGTGGCGATTTGTTTAACTTCTTCTTTACGACAGGAGTTGTGTTTCCACTGAAACATAAATATACTAATAGATGATAAACATTTACGAATTCTGCAAATGAATTTAATCCTGTTATCCTCATTAAAAAAAAAATTATCCTCAGTGTATAGATTTATAATCAGTCTTCATCTGCAATGAATTTGTCTGTTAAGCTGAATCCCAATTTTCATTTCAGTAATATTTTTGTTACCGTAATATGCAATTTGTACTATTAATATAGTTTTGTGTTTGTTTGTCAAAAGGATGTCAATAAATGTTTTTTTAATGCTTGTAAGTTGGATAACCATTCTCCTCCGTCTTAATTCTGAAGAGGATAACTAGAATACCAGTTTGTAGATTATTTATTGGAATCTGTAACATAGACCATTTTCGTTTTTGCGGTCCAAACGGTTGGATGATATAGAACGGTGTTGTTCGTTTATGAAGTAAAGAGGGACCTGATGATTTTATATTGTTTTCAGACGAGCTTGGACTTTCAAGGCCTGTATTAACATTTGCAGGTCGGTCAAGATATATGTTTGAAAAGTTACATTTAAAAACTGACGAACCGGTTTGTCCGCATAAACGAACAGGCCCTAAGATACAATCTGACAATCTCTGTCAAAGTTTAAATATAGCACATTGTAAATAACCATATCATTCTGTTAAAAAAATCCTTTCACTTCTAATGAAATCAATCTGGTGAATTGAAATATGTGTATAATTATGTCATAAAATCAAATCATGATGATTTTAGAGGTTGAATTAGAGACATCATCTTGGCTGAGGGGAATTGACAATTTCTGCTCTAGTTTATAAGTTGACATACCATCGACAAAACATCAGATTTTTTACTAAACTTATTTTCATGGTATGTCTTAACTTCAGCTTGTTAAATTTCCGGCTAATTATTCGTTCAGATACATTGTTCCAGCTGACAAAGTACTCGTCATAAGATTCACTATACACAGGCAAAATGTTTCATGTCAATTCAGCTCAATTTCAGCTCAACTTCATGTGAATATTTTCAGGTCAAATTGACCTGAAATTGACTTGAAAATTTCTTCATATGAAATTGACATCATTTTCAGGTCAATATTTTTTTATGTTAAATTAAAGGTACCTAAAACATTTTGACTGTGTCTACATGTAAAAGTAAGCTTGTCTGTGGACATCTCTGATTTCACATTGATACACCTTCGATTGACCGACTGTCATACATGCCATATTTTTGGGAGACCAATAAGGGAGATTGGTGATTATTTTAAGGGAGTTTTGCCTAAAATAAGGGAGATTTGTGCGCGACATGAATATCGACATTTTTATTCAATTTTAAAGAATATTTGTATTTATTTTGGATAATAATCATATTGTATATACATGTACAAACAACAAAAAGTTGTATAAGGTAAAAAATGCAATAAGTATAAATTCAGATTCTGATGATATGAAATTATTTTTTGAATTTTTTTTTATGTAACACAAAAAGTTTCACAGCTTTATGCATATTACATAACAGCATTTGAAAAGGGTATATTATAATTACATTTAGCTAAAGATTAAGACAAGCAAGTTAATTATTTATCAGTTTGGATTTTCTTCAAATGAGAAAGCTTGATCCACTCTGAGGGAACACATCAGTTGTAAAAATCCCCATGAAATGTCCTGTGGGATCCCTTATGTTGGACCATTTAGATATAAAAATATTCCAAGTGTGCAAGTGTATACATGAAGTCATGAGAACTGAAGATGTTCATGTTAGGAGACTGCAGTAAATCTTATCACGATCATTCTAGATTTTGTATATTGTCTCTGTCATGGACGGTACAGTCATTGTAAACATCATGATTGACCACTACAACCAACAGATGTGCTAATTTTGATAGTTTTCTAAAAGAAAATATCGGATTTCATCTTGCTATCACTGACCAACGATACACATGTTATATGAAAAACATGTGTGATTTTGCGTCTGACCAGACTCTGTATCAATTACCATCATCAAAGTATGGTCCTAAAAGAAAACAAACAATAATTAAAGTCTGTTAGCAAAGGGGGTTTAAGTTGTTTGTAAGTGACTTGCCTTTATTTCATGGTGATAGATATTCTAGCGCAAACATTACACTAGCCAGAGCTTCGTGTGAAAGCCGTGTCCAACAGGCGCCATTTTGATTGAGTGATCACGTGAACAGATGGATCACGTGATCGCTAAATTTAGCCAAATCTCGCGAGAAAAACTACTGAAGTGTAAACAAAAATGGCGTCGGCTAAAATACCGGAGGGAATTACAAAATACGGGAATTTGGGAAATAAATTACTTGAAAATAAGGGAGATTTTGTCTCACGCCGGGAGGTATGGCATGTATGGACTGTACAGAGATATACTGATGTGACCAGGTTTTGATTCTGAGTCTGGACAGAAATGACCGAGATGTTGCGATTAGGTTATAAACTAACCTGTTTGGAGAGTATTTACTGGTGCTGCCCTCTACGGAATACGTGTGAGGAGATAATTGGTTGGAAGAATCTTTCACCCCTTTCTGTAACCGCAACATCTCATTTGTCTCAATAAACGCTGCCAGGTGGCGCTGCACGTAGGGCATGTTCACAATAACACTCGCACTAAAGCAAGAAATCGAAAGAAATGTGAAGACATTAGAACAAAGGAAAGGGCTTGAAAGTTGACAGTTTACATTAAGATTAGGTTTAAACATCTTAGTTTTGATTGGTGTCATTAGATTTTGTTTAAACATCTTAGTTTTGATTGGTGTCGGGTAAACATTAAGTCTATGCTACAATTGTAACTTAATTGACATATATCAACTCTATAAGATAAATGTCAGATGTCGACGTATTATACACGTTACCTAGGTCTACATATATCAACTCTGTAAGATAAATGTCAGATGTCGACGTATTATACACGTTACCTAGGTCTACATATATCAACTCTGTAAGATAAATGTCAGATGTCGACGTATTATACACGTTACCTAGGTCTACATTTATCAACTCTATAAGATAATTGTCAGATGTCGATGTATTATACACGTTACCTAGGTCTACATTTATCAACTCTATGAGATAAATGTCAGATGTCGATGTATTATACACGTTACCTGGGTCTATCGTCTGGTGATTTCGCCAATAACCCTGTCACCAGACCGTGAAGGTCATCTGAATAACGATCGGGAACTCTCTGTAAAATATAGATAACTATATTGTATATACTTATTGAAGGAAAACATACACATTGCCGAAATCCATAATTTTTTTAAAATAAAGCAAAGCCATTCTTCAGGGACCATTTTTCTAAACACACTTTTTTCCATATTTGACCAAAGTGACCTTGAACTTTGACCTGTTATATTGAAAATCAGTTCATTCTGAGTTAATTCTGTGAAGAATGGCAAAACTTCTTGTGAGAGGATAACAAAATGCACCAACTCTGTAAATTTGAATCTAACCATACTGATATTTCAATAAGTGACACTCATTTCAAATGGTACTTGGATACCAAATTTACAGTAACCTGAAGTAAGATTTTTTTTAACAAAGGGATATTACTCTATATTTACAATAGATGAGTCTTTGGTTTGTTTTTGTTTTAACGTCCTATTAACAGCCAGGGTCATTTAAGGACGTGCCAGGTTGTGGAGGTGGAGGAAAGCCGGAGTACCTGGAGAAAAACCACCGGCCTACGGTCAGTACCTGGCAACTTTCCCACTTAGGTTTCGAACTCGCATCCCAGAGGTGGAGGGCTAGTGATAAAGTGTCGGGACACCTTAACCCCTCGGCCACCGGGGCCCAGAGGTGTCTCGCTCTGCAGACTTGACTTGATTTTAATGACAAACTTGTGCATCATCATCTCATTATTAAAGAAATCAGTATTTAGAATTTTGCAATGATCAAAATAAATGATTCTGAAGATGCGACAGAGTCTTGTAGATATCGGCAAGATTCTCAGCTCTGATAATTGAAGTGCTTTCTTGTTGGCTATCTAGTTATTACTGTACAGGTCTATCTCTTTATTTTCGTTAATAAATCTGGTGTCGTGTCCTTGAGCCCTGTAAGGTCAATAAATATGGCTACATGATTTGATTTGGTTAACTACACAGTTTTTGTTTTTGCCCCTTGCTAATTTCTGGTGATACTATACATTTGAGACAGATTTGAGCAACATTTCAAAATCAAGTTTACCTCATACTCGGCTTTGATGATTTTCATAAAGAGGCTAATTAGATTCTGTGCATCAAACGGCGGTTTCAGAGAACACATTTCATAAAGGACACATCCCAGGGCCTTAAACAGAAACAAAACATGGTCAAATAATTATAATTTAATAAAAAAAGGCAACCATTTGTTTTCCGATAAGTCTGAAAATTGATGATGCACAAGGAAACTAGTGAACATAAATTATAATGAAATTAATGTATAACTAGGTAAACTTACCGTATCTAACGTACATTGATCCCAGGAAATAGTTTGATATCAAAAACTTGTGTACAATGAATTTTCATGGTTTCTATAGTATCTTTTTATATATTTAATTACTTCCAGTAAATTACTTAGATCTCTGACATAGAACTATATGAGATATCCTGTTAACTTACCCAGACGTCTGACTTAGAACTGTAGGGATATCCTGTTAACTTACCCAGACGCCTGACTTAGAACTGTAGGTGATATCCTGTTAACTTACCCAGACGTCTGACTTAGAACTGTAGGGGATATCCTGTTAACTTACCCAGACGTCTGACATAGAACTGTAGGGGATATCGTGTTAACTTACCCAGACATCTGACTTAGAACTGTAGGGGATATCTTGTTAACTTACCCAGACGTCTGACTTAGAACTGTAGGGGATGTCCTGTTAACTTACCCAGACGTCTGACTTAGAACTGTAGGGGATGTCCTGTTAACTTACCCAGACGTCTGACTTAGAACTGTAAGGGATATCCTGTTAACTTACCCAGACGTCTGACTTAGAACTGTAAGGGGATATCCTGTTAACTTACCCAGACGTCTGACTTAGAACTGTAGGTGATATCCTGTTAACTTACCCAGATGTCAGACTTAGAACTGTAGGGGATATCCTGTAAACTTACCCAGACGTCTGACTTAGAACTGTAGGGGATATCCTGTAAACTTACCCAGACGTCTGACCTAGAACTGTAGGGGATGTCCTGTTAACTTACCCAGACGCCTGACTTAAAACTGTAGGGGATGTCGTGTTAACTTACCAAGACGTCTGACTTAGAACTGTAGGGGATGTCCTGTTAACTTACCCAGACGTCTGACTCAGAACTGTAGGGGATATCCTGTTAACTTACCCAGACGTCTGACATAGAACTGTAGAGGATATCCTGTTAACTTACCCAGACGTCTGACTTAGAACTGTAGGGGATATCCTGTTAACTTACCCAGACATCTGACTTAGAACTGTAGGGGATATCCTGTTAACTTACCCAGACGTCTGACTTAGAACTGTAGGGGATATCCTGTTAACTTACCCAGACGTCTGACTTAGAACTGTAGGGGATATCCTGTTAACTTACCCAGACGTCTGACTTAGAACTGTAGATATATCGTGTAAACTTACCCAGATATCTGACTTAGAACTGTAGGGGATGTCCTGTTAACTTACCCAGACCTCTGACTTAGAACTGTAGGGGATATCCTGTTAACTTACCCAGACATCTGACTTAGAACTGTAGATATATATCGTGTAAACTTACCCAGACGTCTGACTTAGAACTGTAGGGGATATCCTGTTAACTTACCCAGACGTCTGACTTAGAACTGTAGATATATATCGTGTAAACTTACCCAGACGTCTGACTTAGAACTGTAGGGGATATCCTGACATAATTCTGGGCTGAGATAAGTCGGGGTTCCAACAACCGTCTTGGCAAGATCTATAGTGTGGTCCAGCACCTTGGATATCCCAAAGTCACCTGTAAAGTGTCAGAAAAATTTAAACATTTATGGTATTCAAACAGAGGAATACAGTACAATATAATATCAGACAGATGGACAGACAGACACAGTACAATACTACATCAGACAGATGGACAGACACAGTACAATACTATATCAGACAGATGGACAGACAGACACAGTACAATACTATGTCAGACAGATGGACAGACAGACACAGTACAATACTATATCAGACAGATGGACAGACAGACACAGTACAATACAATATCAGACAGATGGACAGACACAGTACAATACTATGTCAGACAGATGGACAGACAGACACAGTACAATACTATATCAGACAGATGGACAGACAGACACAGTACAATACAATATCAGAAAGATGGACAGACACAGTACGATACTATGTCAGACAGATGGACAGACAGACACAGTACGATACTATATCAGACAGATGGACAGACAGACACAGTACAATACAATATCAGACAGATGGACAGACACAGTACAATACTACATCAGACAGATGGACAGACACAGTACAATACTATATCAGACAGATGGACAGACAAAGTACAATACTATATCAGACAGATGGACAGACAGACACAGTACAATACAATATCAGAAAGATGGACAGACACAGTATGATACTATGTCAGACAGATGGACAGACAGACACAGTACAATGCTATATCAGACATATGGACAGACAGACACAGTACAATACTTCATCAGACAGATGGACAGACAGACACAATACAATACTTCATCAGACAGATGGACAGACAGACACAATACAATACTATGTCAGGCAGATGGACAGCTACAATACTATGTCAGACAGATGGACAGACAGACACAGTTCAATACAATATCAGACAGATGGACAGACACAGTACAATACTATGTCAGACAGATGGACAGACAGACACAGTACAATACTATATCAGACAGATGGACAGACACACTACAATAAAATATCAGACAGATGGACAGACACAGTACAATACTATGTCAGACAGATGGACAGACAGACACAGTACAATACTACATCAGACAGATGGACAGACACAGTACAATACTATATCAGACAGATGGACAGACAAAGTACAATACTATATCAGACAGACACAGTACAATTCATTACATATCACACTGTACCTTAAACAACTAAAAACAGTTTCTATAACTCACCAAGCTTTACAACATTTCTTTTTGTGAGGAAAACATTTTCTGTTTTCAGATCCCTACAAAACAAAATCAAATCAAATGAAGTCCAGCAAATGTAATAACATGTGTAATTTACATCAAACTATGATAGGTCTAATGTAAATAAATAATACACTTTGTGTTTCTTTACAACAATAAGTATTGATAATATGTATACATATCATATGTAAAAAAAATCTGTACTCCCAATCAAATATAACCCAACCCAACCCAAAACCCTTGATCCTCCTATCACTATACTTGTTATTTTTTCTTCTTTTCCATTAAAAAATATATCTTTAAATAAGTTAATCTTTTGACCTTTCATCAGTACTTGCATTGTGTTGCTATTTTTGTGGACATTTGAGTCAGTGGATTGTAAGCTACATTAACATCTGATAAACATCTCTAAGTAACATAAATACCTGTGAAGGATTTTCTTTGAGTGAATGTACTGAACTGCCATGATGAGCTGGACAAACCACTGGAAGATAAAATAGTATGTTATCAATGTAAGATAAAATAACATGTTATCAGTGGAAGATAAAATAACATGTTATCAATGTAAGATAAAATAGTATGTTATCAATGTAAGATAAAATAACATGTTATCAATGTAAGATAAAATAACATGTTATCAATGAAGATTTAACATAACATGTTATCAATGGAAGATAAAATAACATGTTATCCATGGAAGAAAAAATAACATGTTTTTAATGGAAGTAAAATAACATGTTATCAATGGAAGACAAAATAACATGTTAACAATGTCTTCAATTATATTAACAACTCTGTCACCTGCTCCTTTACAGAATAACTATCACAGAAATGGTTTCAGGGTATTAAAAAATCCAAATACTCTGAACACTTGTAAGCTCCTTCTGACAAGTCAGTAGTCTGAGAGTGCCTTAAAACAATAAACATGTGGAGCAATCGAATAAAAAACTGAATAATTTAGGATGATTACTAACTTTAGGATTGGGTCTGAAATTATAGGGGTACAAAATCAGAATTCTCCATCACAAACAATGAAGGTTCCCAAGTATAGAGTTTATCTTAGAACTACACGTAGAGAAGCTCTACATTCAATACTGTATTTATCCACAAATAAGCCCCCTCCCCTAGTGTAAAAGTTTACTGTATTTATCTTCAAATAAGCCCCTTCCCCTAGTGTAACAGTTTACCGTATTTATCCTCAATAAGCCCCCTCACCTAGTGTAAATGTTTACTGTATTCATCCTCAAACAAGCCCCCTCCCCTAGTGTAAAAGTTTACTGTATTCATCCACAAATAAGCCCCCCCCCCCCCCCCCCCCCTCCCCTTGTGTAACATTTTAACATATTTATCATTAAAATATAAGCTCCTGTGTAAAGCTCCTAGAATAAATGCGCCCTCTCCTAATTTACCATATTGTTCCCCAAATAAGCTCCCACATGCACCCCTAGTGTAAAAGTTTACCATATCTATCATGAAATATGCTCCCTTTTAAAATGTAAAAGTTTACTGTATTTTTTTCTCAAATAAGCTCTATCCCTAGTTTAACCGTTTACCATAATTATCCTTAAATATACCCCAGTTTTTTGAGGAGCAGTGTATAAGCAGTAACTTTAAAATTTAGAAACTTAATGGCTACTTGAGTTATCTCCCTTCCTTATAGGACATTGACAAAATAAAACAGATTATGTGTGCATGGTGGTCCCCAAATGAACTTTTGTATAGCATTACATAATCAATTTGAAAAATACATGTATACAAATGTACATACTGTACATATTTCTACAACCCTGTATACATGTTGTATCTATTTTTTGATATATGTATGCATGTTGTATTTATTTTTAGATACATAGTACATGTATGCATGCATGTTGTATCTATTTTTAGATACATGTATGCATGTTGTATATATTTTTTGATACATTGTACATGTATGCATGCTGTATCTATTTTTATATATGTATGCATGTTGTATCTATTTTTAGATATGTGTATGCATGTTGTATCTATTTTTAGATACATGTATACATACTGTATCTATTAACATTTACATGTTTCATTGAATACTTACACACATAATGATCGTCTCTTCAAAGTACTTATTTTTCTGAAATTGTAGAAAAGCAGAACAAGATTTATTTGTGCTATAAAATCTGTATAGACATTTAAACTGCCTCCAGTTTGCATTATTGGAAACAAAACAAAACTAGTCGGATTAATTATAGGAAAAAAACAAAAGGGTAGGTAGGTCAGGAAATCTTTTTATTCTTAAAAGTTTTTTCTAACTTAAAGGTTATATGTACCTACATGTATATGTAGACAAGGAAGGTTGATTTTAATAGTCCTTCCGTTAAAAAGGCCAAAAATACTTCAGAGTTTACACAAAAATATTGGGTCAGTACGGTTAACAGAAACACAGATATTCTATACTACATTGTACTATACTGCTGATCGTATCCTAGAACGAATATTCATACCCAGCCTACAATGCTCTCTGATGACGACCATCTGTCAGAAATTGTCTGTCCGTCGTCCAGAGCTACGTTATCGCAGCTATTCGTAATCTAGTTCCCCTTCCCCTTAACGTGCTTTCATATTTTTCACGTTGAATTATCTATGGTGTCAAAATTCCCCTATACAAACATTGACATTATAGCAAACATTGACATTATAACAAACATTGACATTATAACATTGACATTATAGCAAACATTGACATTATAACATTGACATTATAACAAACACTGACATTATAACAGACATTGACATTATAACAGACATTGACATTATAACATTGACATTATAACAGACATTGACATTATAACAAACATTGACATTATAACAAACATTGACATTATAACAAACATTGACATTGTAACAGACATTGACATTGTAACAAACATTGACATTATAACAGACATTGACATTGTAACAAACATTGACATTGTAACAGACATTGACATTGTAACATACATTGACATTATAACAGACATTGACATTATAACAGACATTGACATTATAACAAACATTGACATTATAACAAACATTGACATTATAACAGACATTGACATTATAACAAACATTGACATTATAACAGGCATTGGCATTGTAACAAACATTGACATTATAACAGACATTGACATTGTAACAAACATTGACATTATAACAGACATTGACATTGTAACAAACATTGACATTATAACAGACATTGACATTATAACAAACATTGACATTATAACAGACATTGACATTATAACAAACATTGACATTATAACAAACATTGACATTATAACAAACACTGACATTGTAACAAACATTGACATTATAGCAAACATTGACATTATAACAAACATTGACACTGTAACAAACATTGACATTATAACAGACATTGACACTGTAACAAACATTGACATTATAACAGACATTGACATTATAACAAACATTGACATTATAACAAACATTGACACTGTAACAAACATTGACACTGTAACATACATTGACATTATAACAAACATTGACATTGTAACATACATTGACATTGTAACAGACATTGACATTATAACAAACATTGACATTATAACAAGCATTGACACTGTAACAAACTTTGACATTATAACAAACATTGACATTATAACAAACATTGACATTGTAACAAACATTGACATTGTAACAGACATTGACATTGTAACAAACATTGACATTATAACAGACATTGACATTATAACAAACATTGACATTGTAACAAACATTGACATTGTAACAGACATTGACATTGTAACATACATTGACATTATAACAGACATTGACATTATAACAAACATTGACATGATAACAAACATTGACATTATAACAGACATTGACATTATAACAGACACTGACATTATAACAAACATTGACATTATAACAGACATTGACATTATAACAAACACTGACATTATGACAAACACTGACATTATAACAGACATTGACATTATAACAAACATTGACATTATAACAAACACTGACATTATAACAGACATTGACATTATAACAAACATTGACATTATAACAAACATTGACATTATAACAGACATTGACACTGTAACAAACATTGACATTATAACAAACATTGACATTATAACAAACATTGACATTATAACAAATTTCAGCTCTATCTTGTTATTCATCACTCACATTGGCAGCTTCTCGAATCTTGTCGTCCATTGTACCACCATCACAGAAGTCCTGTTATAAACAAAGACAAAGTGACCTTTTAAAATTAAAGAATAAATCAAAGAGTAATTTTAGTCAAGAGTTCTGCAAAAACTAAACAAATGGCCGCTTAGGGAGAAAAATAAAATGCATTCAATTTCACATTAGGAAGTGTGTAACAGTTTATACTGACATTGTATTGGGAATAGGGGAATGTGTGAGTGGTAATTTAAAGTTTACCTGGATGATGAAGAGAAAGTCATCGCCTTCGTAGAAAGAATCATAGTAAGCTACTATGTGGGGATGTTTCAGCTGAGACAAAATACTGAAATAAAAAGTGCATAGATATTTATATAGTTACAGTACTATGTATACCCCAAATCCTAAAATATTCAAGTTTACTGTATTTATCCTCATATAAGCCCCCTCCCTTAGTGTAAAAGTTTACTGTATTTATTCTCATATAAGCCCCCCTCCCTTAGTGTAAAAGTTACTGTATTTATCCTCAAATAAGCCCCTCCCCTAGTGTAAAAGTTACTGTATTTATCCTCAAATAAGCCCCCTCCCCTAGATTAAAAGTTCACTGTAATTATCCTCAAATAAGCCCCTCCTCTAGTGTAAAAGTTTACTGTATTTATCCTCAAATAAACTCCCTTCCCTAGTGTAAGAGATACTGTATTTATCCTCAAATAAACTCCCTTCCCTAGCGTAAAAGATACTGTATTTATCCTCAAATAAACTCCCTTCCCTAGTGTAAAAGATACTGTATTTATCCTCAAATAAGCCCCTCCTCTAGTGTAAAAGTCTACTGTATTTATCCTCAAATAAGTCCCTCCCCTAGTGTAAAAGTCTACTGTATTTATCCTCAAATAAGCCCCTCCTCTAGTGAAAAAGCTTCCTGTATTTATCCTCAAATAAGCACCTCCTCTAGTGTAAAAGTTACTCTATTTATCCTCAAATAAGCCCCTCCCCTAGTGTAAAAGTCTACTGTATTTATCCTCAAATAAGCCCCTCCTCTAGTGAAAAAGCTTCCTGAATTTATCCTCAAATAAGCACCTCCTCTAGTGTAAAAGTTACTCTATTTATCCTCAAATATGCCCCTCCTCTAGTGTAAAAGTCTACTGTATTTATCCTCAAATAAGTCCCTCTCCTAGTGTAAAAGTCTACTGTATTTATCCTCAAATAAGCCCCTCCTCTAGTGAAAAAGCTTCCTGTATTTATCCTCAAATAAGCACCTCCTCTAGTGTAAAAGTTACTCTATTTATTCTCAAATAAGCCCCTCTCCTAGTGTAAAAGTCTACTGTATTTATCCTCAAATAAGCCCCTCCTCTAGTGAAAAAGCTTCCTGTATTTATCCTCAAATAAGCACCTCCTCTAGTGTAAAAGTTACTATATTTATCCTCAAATAACCCCCTTCCCTAGTGTAAAAGTTTACTGTATTTATCCTCAAATAAGCCCCCTCCCCTAGTGTAAAAGTTTACTGTATTTATCCTCAAATAAGCCCCCTCCCCTAGTGTAAAAGTTTACTGTATTTATCCTCAAATAAGCCCCCTCCCCTAGATTAAAAGTTCACTGTATTTATCCTCAAATAAGCCCCTTCCCCTAATGTAAAAGTTTAGTACTGTATTTATCCTCAAATAAGCCCCTCCTTTAGTGTAAAAGTTTACTGTATTTATCCTCAAATAAGCCCCCTTCCCTAGTGTAAAAGTTTAATGTATCTATCTTCGTATCTTCAATAAGCCCCCTCCCCTAATGTAAAATTTTAATATTTAAGTTTATGAAGGGTTTATTTTTTTAATAGATACATGTATCTACACCAGGAACCATAGAGAATTGGTATTCTTGCTTATTATTTCAAAATTGATGATTATGCAAAAATGAATTTGTTGACAAGAGCTTATTTGCAGATTAATTCAGCAATTGAAGTTGAATGTTCATATCTTTGGTTTAAGAAATAAAATGAAGGTTATTAAGATATGTGGTGAGGTTTCAGAAATTTGTTTTTAATTTGATTAGTTTAAACTATAGCCAGGAACCATAGAGAAATATCCATATACTATCTGGGCCTAGTAAGTAGTTTTTCAAAATTATCAATAATTTCTAATTCTGTGTTAGTAAACAACTATGCTATTTCTCAACATCTCTCTAACCTTGTTTAGCAACAACATTAGCTTAACAATAGTTTTGAACAACCAGGCCTGGGTATGCACTTTTCCATTATCATACAAGATTATGCAAATATGATCGTGACCTTTTTTCCACATGATTTTAACTATAAATATTTTCATGATATTGACATATCAGGAATAGACTGATGTTAGTAAAATTTACATAGTTGGCATTCCTGACATCAATTTCTCAAAACTTGATGTCAAGGTTATGTATCAAAGGTCAATGTCATGTACAGTCAAACCTGTTCATGCGACCACTTGTATAAAGCGACCCCTGTTCATAATGACCATTGTTATGATAATCCCAGGCATTTTTACTATGATATGACACCATGTATAGCCATGTATACAGCACAACAACAAACGCGCCATTTTGGTCCCAGAATTGATGAAATAAACGACAGATCTCCGAGATTGATCGAGGGAGTTTCTTAGATCCATTCACTATAATTTCGTTTAATTTCAAAACTAGCTCGGGTTCGTAATACGATCAATATGGCCATAAATGAAGCCAACATATCATTATACATGTATTTAAAAAGAAAATTCAGGGAATATGTCAGTTTAACAGTTCAAGTGCATTTCTGTATAGGACTCACATAACCCCAATGTCTACACCCTGGTATACGTGTAGTGATACTACAGGCCCCTGGTATACATGTAATGACACTATACAGGCTACATATTCTTACCTTGCTTCTTTTTGTACAGATTCTTTCGTCCTTGTCTTTTTCCTTTCATCAAGTTCAATCTTTTTCAGAGCATATAATCTGTCCCAAACATTGTTCAAATACAAGTAAATAACCTCATGATATCATTTTTTTCTTTCAGAAAACTGTGCTCTTTATCTACTAGTCACAGCTAGATCTATATCAAAATAACAACTGTTTTATTTTTTTCAGAATTAGACATTAACTTTTAAACATGACTGCAGATTCTCAAGTAATTGGTATTTGGTTAGATGATAATTAAATAAAAAAAAAAACTATTAACCAATTTAATTATCATCATTTATAACTGAAGGTGTCCGAGAGGCTTGAAAACCTCATTAGAAATGACTTTTTCTCTTAATAAATCTCAATTCATTTTTGTCTCTTGATCTTCTATAGATCAATAGAAGTCTTTTTTCCTCATGGCTCTTTAATACTTTTTTAGGCTGGTGATCATGAATGTACCACTAGATTGGACTAACAAAAATCTCAACCCTATAAACAAGTGTGCAGACCTCTTATTCTCTTTGTGTCTGACGAGATACACTGACCCACAGCCTCCGGACCCTAGTCTGTGCACAGTGTCATAGCGCTCCATAACTCTCTAATATTATCACCAACACAAGGCTACAGCTACCAGAACCTGCAAATTTGTATACACACATTTCATATTTAAAGAGAACAGAGACTTGTCTGTCAGTAAACCTGATTGTATGTATTATCTCTGGTGGTGAATTACTGTATGTGTCAGTGAAATGTGTTTCTGCCTTAAGCTTGTTTATGATTGAGTAGATTAGATTGATAAAGTGGTTTATTGGTTTATTCTGTTTAATGTCCTATAATTAACAACCAGGGTCATTTAAGGACGTGCCAGGTTTTGAAGGTGGAGGAAAGACAGAGTACCCGGAGAAAAACCACCGGCACAAGTCAGTACCAGGCAACTGTCCTATGTGGGATTCAAACTCGTGACCCAGAGGTGGAGGGCTAGAGATAAAGTGTCGGGACACCTTAATTAACCACTTCCAGGCCACCGCGGCCCCCAGATAGGTAAATATTTAGTTCCTGTGTAATTGTGACTATTATTAACTGAATCTATAGTTTCTGGACAATGACGTCAAGATATTGATAAGGAAGTGACTTAGCATGCATCACCATTCACAGGCTTAGATTAAGGTCTAATGTATACAAATTTCTGGTATCAACTTCCAGTGAGGCAAAGTCAAATTTCAATTTGGATCGACAGGCTCCAAAACTGCCAAACAATGTTTTACATGAGGATTAAAATCAAATAATATTTTTAAAAAGAGGGACATAACCACATTCAGACCCCTAATTGCAATCATTTAAAATAACCCTACCAATTATACTGTACTGTAGAATATGAATTAAAAGAAAATACTTCCCTGAAGTGTTAAAGCAGCAAATGTTTTTTTTTAATATTGACCTCCATTTTCAAGAGTTGTGTCCTTTTGTTACCAAATCTTGAGCGTTAAATACCATATCCAACCTATACTAATAAGCACACTTTGCAGTTACAAAAACCCAAAAAGTTTATATTTAAAAAAAACAAAAACAAAAAACAAACAAAAAAACAAAAACAAAACAAGTACATGTACAGAGAAAAGTTTCCAGGGGAAGTAATTTGTGCAGAAATTATAACATTATACCTTTACAAAGTGAAAACAATCCAGTCTTTGGGAGAAAGACTGAAGATTATATTGGCAAATCAGTGTGGCCAGTAATTGGCTTTTTATATGTTTTCGAATTAGTGGAATAGTGCACTCACAATCATTTCCGAAAAAAAAAGTTTGGGGTATAATTGATGGTTACCATTAATTATAAGTTCAAATACGGTAATTATTATATAATGCCCATTGTCATATATAAATACTCGTCACACAATGGATCAATATGAAAATAAAATTCACCAAAATTATAAAATATCCAAAATATTTTGTAGGGTTATTCCACATATTTTGTGATGGTTGACAAAGGTTGCTGTTGTCTAGAATCCAAAATAATGTGAAGATGTGTTGATATAACAAGAATTCAGAATAATATCAAAACGGTTTTTTGAGAAAAAAAGGTAAGAATCTAGATCTGTAATTACTATATATAGATATTTAATACTACATGTACTACTTCTGTGTATGGCAAGAGTTACTTCCCTTGGTATATCGTGTGGTTTTGCTTGTGAAATATCATGGAATTGCTAATGACACATAATGTATACATTATTTACATTGCTATTTCAATTGCCTACATTCAACGCATTTGTATATGATTTTAGAGATGAATACCTTTGGGCAAATTATCCAGATTTAGGTCAAGGCGTTTGCGCCTTTCAGCAGAGGAATGAGTCTCCGGACGCCATATTTTGTAAACAATGTTAGATCGGCGCGCATAAAGCGAGGTTTGATTGGACGGGGCAATTAATTTCAGCCAATCATGTTTCTTGTCACATAATATAAGGAATGTGTGCAGTTTCGTTTTGTAGGCCTACTTTCATTTTGTCTGACCAGGGAGAGCTAAAATTCATCCCATTTATTAAAAAAAAGACTGCATAAGAGACTTTCCTATTTCATTTTGCATCAAACAATATTTATTATGATATTAATCATGTAGCAATTGCTCTTTTTAGTAAAATGCCTGGACTTCTCAAAATGATAATCTGTATGTACGTAGCTGGGTATGGTAACACCGGAACAATCGCTCCTATCTCAAATTGATAATTATTGTTTGTGCCTTAGCATAATACTGACTCTCGCTCCTATGCTATGATGTACACCCGATACTTAATCGATTTTTATTGCGTGATCAGAAATGTCGGTAAGGGTTATCTCCTCTTGATAATGTTAATTATTCTATCTATTTTGTTTTTCTTTCAAAATACTGCACATGCGCAATATACATTGCAGTAGTCTCATACTAACAATATTATCAACGTCAACATGGGAGAGTTAAGTAGGGACCATGAGGAACCTACAAATTTTACCTCGCAAGATCGTCAAGCAAATTGTGTCCTTCCCTTCTATTCAGTTTTTTTCCCATGCAAATTTGATTATATTGAAAAACTTACCAGAACCTTTGAAAAGTCCTTCAATTTCTCCTATACAATGACGATGTGTCACCTTTGAAGTGACTAAAACTGACCATGTTGATAAAATATCCATGTACTACATGGAACCAGACATAATAGTCTCAACATCATCCACTTAACTGGATCTTTACTTACAATAACCAGCAGGGACAGCTTACAACTAAGTCATAACAAAAGGTTTTCAAGAGGTTGATAAAAACCATCAGTTTTCAAGGTTAACAACAGGAAAAAAATACTTGTGCGATACGTGTCCGACATGTTCAATGCTTGTTAGTCCCCCACCGGAATCCGGGGGGGGACTATAGGTTTGCGTTGTGTCCGTCCGTCTGTCCGTCCCTCCGTCCGTCTGTCCGTCCGTCCGTCTGTCCGTCCGTCCGTCTGTCCGTCCGTCCTTCCGCACACTATTTGTCCGGGCTCTATCTCCCATACTATAAGACACTGGAACTTCATACTTAGTGTGTGGGTTCCCTGTGGGAAGGCGGTGTGTCGCATACAAAAAGCGGGTCACTGTGACCTATATTTTGACCTCTGACCTACATTAAAGAAAAAGCTTGTCCGGGCTCTATCTCCTACACTATAAAGCACTAGAACTTAATACTTAGTAGTATTGTTCTCTGTGGGAAGGCAGTGTGTCGCGTACAAAAACCGGGTCAATGTGACCTATATTTTGCTATTTTTTGACCTCTGACCTACATTAAAGTAAAAGTTTGTCCGGGCTCTATCTCCTACACTATAAAGGACTAGAACTTAATACTTGGTAGTATGGTTCCTTGTGGGAAGGCGGTGTGTCGCGTACCAAAACCGGGTCAATGTGACCTTTATTTTGCTATATTTTGACCTCTGACCTACATTAAAGTAAAAGTTTGTCCGGGCTCTATCTCCTACACTATAAAGGACTAGAACTTAATACTTGGTAGTATGGTTCCTTGTGGGAAGGCGGTGTGTCGCGTACCAAAACCGGGTCACTGTGACCTTTATTTTGCTATATTTTGACCTCTGACCTACATTAAAGTAAAAGTTTGTCCGGGCTCTATCTCCTACACTATACATTTTGTAAAGGACTAGAACTTAATACTTGGTAGTATGGTTCCTTGTGGGAAGGCGGTGTGTCGCGTACAAAAACCGGGTCACTGTGACCTATATTTTGACCTCTGACCTACATTAAAGAAAAAGCTTGTCCGGGCTCTATCTCCTACACTATAAAGCACTAGAACTTAATACTTGGTAGTATGGTTCCCCGTGGGAAGGCGGTGTGTCGCGTACCAAAACCGGGTCACTGTGACCTATATTTTGACCTCTGACCTACATTAAAGAAAGAAAAATTTGTCCAGGTTCTATCTCCTACACTATTAAGGATTAGAACTTTATACTTGGTAGTATAGTTCCCTGTGGGAAGGCGGTGTGTCGCGTACCAAAACTGGGTCACTGTGACCTTTATTTTGCTATATTTTGACCTCTGACCTACATTTAAGTAAAAGCTATTGTAAAACTGCATGTTGATCCAACAAAGCCCCTTAAAGGCACAATATATGTGAAATTTGACGACATGAATATAGGTTGTCAGGCTAAGAAAGCTAGTCCATTCAAAGACCTTGTTCCAATCAAAGCAGTGACTGCTGCATTCTTCCTTACACAAAAAGCAAAATCCATCCAGATGGAAAGGACACAATTTCCTGGAACACTAGCTTGGGGTATCACTGTGCACAAGTCACAAGGAAGTACCTTTGAGACTATGATTGCTGATATGGAAACTCCAGCAAATGTCAAATCCACAATGCCTGGCCAAATCTATACGATGTTAAGTAGAGCAAAGACAAGGAAAGGCTTGAAAGTCTGTGCCTTCCATCCATCAAAAATACATGTCAACTCTTTAGCATTAGAAGAAATGAAACGCCTCCAAACCAATTGCAGTCTTCCTCTGGACACTGATCACAGTTTATCTACAGACACTGGTACATACAACATAGCATATCTTAATGTTAGATCATTAAGAAGTCACTATGAAGATCTATTAAACGAAAAAGAAATAAATAGCGCAAGCATTGTGTGTCTGGTAGAGACAAAAGTGAAAAACTACAACAATTTTCCCCTACATGATATGGAGTGCATATCTATACCAAGCAAACATGGATGTGTCATCTACTCTGCAATTCCCATCCAAACCATATTGGAAATCAACATACCACAAATAGAAGCAGTTGGAATCATCACTGGCAATTTGCTGCTTGGATGCATATATATACCTCCTAACACATCTTATAACCATTTAAATTCAGCTATATTACAGTTATTCAAGCTATGCACAACACAAG
Source organism: Pecten maximus (assembly GCF_902652985.1). Classification (NCBI taxonomy): domain Eukaryota; kingdom Metazoa; phylum Mollusca; class Bivalvia; order Pectinida; family Pectinidae; genus Pecten; species Pecten maximus. The sequence continues at coordinate 15,577,256 of NC_047024.1, forward strand.
CAAAGTTACATAAGTGTACAAACATTCTTGTTGTTGGAGATTTCAACATGGACTTTGCAAAAATGGACAGCCTTCAAAAATCTTGTAAACTTCACCAACTACTGACCACGCCTACCCATTGCCTTGGAGGAATTCTTGACTTGGTCTTCTCATCCAAATTATTCCCAGTGACAAACAAACCTGTGTTCTTCTCAGATCACCATTTAATCAATATACAGTACTGTTGAATTCAATGTAAGCATAACAAACAACATCTTGTTATTATTATTACAATTTCATGTCTATTGCAGTAAAACCTGTCTATAAAGGATACCCAATAGAAAAACTAAAGGTGTCCTTCATAGACTTGTGTCCTTTATATAGAGATCATTTATAGAGTATACCTACAGTGTACATGTATTTAGTGAGAATGGGATGGTTCCTGTATAGAAGCGGGTCTCTGTAAACTACATCTTCACCTTTCAATACATGACCTTATTGCATCTCGAGATTCACACTCATTGCTATTGGATCTCGAGATAACAACCCGGTGGGGGACTGTAATTCGTTGAATTATCTTGTTGATTTATCTTATAGTTTAGTTGTCACCAAATAGTTACATCAATTTGAGAATGCAACTTATCCCAATAAATTTTGACCTTTTTATGGGATTTGTATGAAGACGCTTACTCTTCAGAACACCTGGACTCGTTATTTTGTCGATTATGCATCCATCAAATTTAAACAGACTCCGTTTGCCTCCATCCATCAACATTCAGTTTAAGTTTTGGTGCAGGCTCCTTCAGTCGGATTCAGATAATGTTAAGCTTTATTGTCCAAATTTTTTGCAATGTTCTACATTTTATATGTATATGATGATATAGACTCAATTTGTGGACACATGGTTCAATTAAGACAATACTTTTCCTGAAACGAGAGCCCACCATTAAATGATCTTGATGGTCCTATGTAACAGATTCTTAAAGAATGATCCAAGTTAAGACTTTTCTGAAGTCAATAAATTTCAATTGTCGAATTCCAAGATTTTCTATTCTCGATCAGTCCCGAAATTAGATGGCTGGAACTAGAGTAACCTAAATGTGGTGTTGGTAAAATTATCTTAAGAAATAGTGATAGCAAGTGTTGTTTCTAGACAGGCGACAGGCTTAAATACCCCCTCCCCCGATCACGTATTTTATCAATTAAAAGGTACCATAATGAGGAAATATATCCTTTTAAGATGAACATATATATAGTCATACACTTATTTAATCTTGTAAGCACATCTGTATCAGCCAGGTCACCAAATTTTTTTCCAGAAAATATGATAGCTGTAATAAATTCCAAGTCTTTTAGAATAACCCAATCCTCAACTGCTAGACTGCCTATAGAGACTCCATTTCCGATTTTAATTTAAACTTTTTCCCGAAATAAGTCAACTTTAGTGCACTACTTTGTTATATTCATTAGCAAATATTGAGGTCAAATACAGTGGTGGTTGGAATGAGAGACAGGAAAAGATATCTTAGTAAGTAAATAACCTCTTAGGGCTATTCCATTAAAATATCTACCTGACCCCAGGACTCCACATTACTTCTATACATGGTTGGATTACCTTCCTATTACTTGTATGTAATTGATTTAATAAATTCTATAGGTGGTACCCCTTTAACAAAACCTGGAGTCCTGGGGTAGGGTAGATGTTTACTGGAAAAGCCCTGAACAAGTCCTGATTAAATGTAATTTCTTGAAATACAGAACAAACAAGACATATTCCCGATTGGCATCACATTTATTTACAGTAAAATAGGTCTCTACTGCACCATGGCTGCGGCTGTTGCAGATTCGCTGCAAAGAGAAACAAAAACACACATTAGTTCAGTTTGAAGCTAAAAAGCGGACATCAAATATCAGGAAAGGTTTATTAGCACAATATACTGTAAATGTACAGAATTTTATTTTAGCGCTTTTTGTTCTAGACGAGTTCTGCTAAATTATGATTTTGCTAATTGCAGATTCTATAGACTGTTTCTATAATAAATATTGTTTCCACACCAATTCATCAATCACTAATCTGTTGAAATTTGGAAATGCACTAAAATTCAAGTGCACTAAATATAGTACATTTACAGTAAAGAGAGAGAGTATTTCTTTGGAAGGCATACTTCTATTTAATATGTATCTGTTCTTAAAATATTTACAAGATACAAAAGTTGTGAATACACCTTCATAATTAGGTGATACGGAAACCTTCTCTTTACTTATTTGACCAAATTATCATATAATTTTATCTGATCAAATCAGCAATGGTTTTATTTTAATACCAGTTTAGGGTGAAATTTCTACTTACTATTTCCAGTTGGGTGCTAGAACCCTTTTCCTCTTGTAGTACCTTGCCAGACGGTGGATTCTGCTTTCCACAAGGATAAGACGGAATTTGGCATCTCTGTCCTGAAACCAAAACGGAAGAACTTTGTTAACACTACAGGAAAAACAACAAATATGCACAAATTCTCTAATACTGTATTTACATCAACATCTACTTAATTGTACATTCTCTATCTATACTAATCAATGAGAAAGCTAAATAGAGTCAAGATTCTAAAATCAATGTGTCCTTTTAATGTTTGGAAAAGAGGATGAAACTAAATCTGAAGAATTAGAGCACACTAAATTGCTGTCAGTATGATAGATACATGTCGGCAGGTATAGAAAATATCATTCTTACTTGAAACTTAAATGGTGGGTGCGCCACCATTTAAGTTTCAAGTAAGAATGATATTTTCTATACCTGCCGACATGTATCTATCATACTGACAGCAATTAAGTGTGCTCTAATTCTTCAGTCTCTATAATATGTTACAACAAGTGATGAAGACAAAACTACCAATGATATTGGAAATATTCACCAATTACTTCCTCAGAAATTGTGATTACAAACTTCATCTCTCATAGATGGCTGTCTTGTCAACCAATTTGTTGTCTGATCAAGTCTCAAAATTGATCACGCAAAACTAGGTAACAAGGGAAATCTAAATGAACTTTGAGAAAGATCCATTATGTACTTTGTGAGATATTGTGATAACAACCTTCAACTGTCAAAACTCAGATCTACTGCCTGATGGGTATTTAGTTTTCCAATGGGTCTCAAAATGTAAGATGTAAAATTAGGGACAAAGAAGAACCTACATGGAATTGGAGAAAGATCCATCAAGTTCTTTCCAAGAAATAGCAATGATTTTAATATCTTCTGTCAAAATTCAAAACGGTGACCTGCTCGCCATTTTGCTTTCTGATCAGTTACTTATGCACAACTTGGGACCAAGGGGAACCTAGACATGGAGAAAGATCCATTTAGCAGTTTCGAAGAAATAGCAGTACCAAATTTAGACTGGTCAAAATTCTCAAAATCGCAAATTGTGGGCCATTTTGTTTTCCTATCAGTCTAAAATTTAACTTTAACAAATCTATGGACAAAATTGAACCTACAACATGGAATTTGAGAAAGAGCCATTTTGTACTCTAGGAGAAATATAAGAAGGATTGTTTACAGACAGATGATGGTCAACCTACAATTGCCTACAGATGAAGGGCAATTTGAATGACCCACCATCTGATGACAGTGGACTAATAAAGTTGAAATGCTTGATGCATTATAAACTTGGATATGCTTCAGTTCAACCTCAGATGGCCCACTGCACTTCAGCTTCAGCATGAGTTGCCATGGCAACTTTTGTTTACAACATGACACCACATGTGAAATGCTGTAATTAGCAAGGCAGATCATCACTGGTAACTTCCAAGTATTTTCAATTTATACTGATGTACTGCATGACTTACAATCAATCTAAATAACAATTATTTGCTATGATGGATCATGGTTAGACCTTCTAGTTTTAAAATAGCCTACCCCATTGTTTAGTTATAACATAAATCATTGAGTTTCCTACTTGATAAATATTGTCTGTAAGTTTGGGACAGGATCAGTTACCTTCCTGTTGCGTTCCATATGTTTACGGATGTTCACAGCCTTCTTGATGAGATGGTACAGATCCTCGGGGATATCTGCAGCCAGACCTTTGGCCTTCAGGATACGCAGAATCTTGTTCCCAGTTACAAATCGTACTTGTGCAACTCCATGGGAATCCCTAAGGATGACACCTACAAAACAGGTTGTACAAAATGAGGATTCGTGTTAATCTAGGTTATTTAAAAGCAGTTTATGGGGATATTTTTCCTGTCATTGCTAACAAAAACTTCAATCTTTAAAACATAAACAATAAGCATAATGAAATATATTGAAGTTTCAATTAAAAGTCTGAATTCTGTAAATTTGTTATTTTTTATCTGGCCTGCAGAATACAAAAAGAAGAGTGTTTGAAGTTCTTTTATAAACTTAGCACGAGAAGACAGGGCAAATCTGTAAAAATATCATAAAAATCAGAATCACATCCAAAATGAGGGGAATTGACAGTGCAGCTTAGTATATTATGTACCTACCAATCTGGGATGGGGTGAGCCCCTTCTTTGCCAGTTTAAAGATTTGTTCCTGCACATCATCTGATGTCAGCTTCAGCCACTGAAATTTAAATAATGGACTTTCTATCAATAATATCAACTATATCAAATTAAGTCATTCCTCAATAGATGACTATAATATAATCAAATCCCGGGATTTTATTTCATAAAGTAGGGAATTAAGCCTCATGGAAATATAACACCACACTTACTGTTGGGACTGATCGTCTGTAGGGAAGAGCCGACTGGGAAATACCCTTTCTGAAAAAGTAAAACGGATCAAATAAGCCACGTTTATTATTAAATTGGTATATATTATATGTATATAGTTATTCTTGACCTCTTTGCCTCCATACAACATAATGTTATTAGGAATAAGATGGGTTTGAAAAATGAATGCCAAGCATGAACGTATAAAGCACAACTCTTGAGAAGCATCATATCAAAATGCTGTTCTTGAAAGCAAAACAAGTCATGAAAACTTAATGCTGTTACAGACAAGATAATGAACAAAACTGAACTATACCATTTTATTTGAAACAACTTCCAGGAAACTATGGTAGACATAAGAATGTTACAAGATCCTCTAGCTATAACCCAAATATATTTAGAGCAATCTAACAGATGATAATCTAGGAATACCAGTGAACAAGGAAAACAAGCACAGGTACATTTATACATATATATATATTACTTGTATCATCTTATAATTCATCCTGGTTGGACATTAAGTCATTATAGTAATTCTGCTTAAAAGTGCCATTCCAATTATTGTTTAATATATTGATACCGGGTATATTACAAACACACCATTCAGTTGCCAAATTTGAAACTACAGAAACTCAAGTTAGCTGTTATGAAAACATAATTAATGTATTAGTTTCTGACATATTTCTTAATGACAGTGAAAGGCTAATAACACTAAACACTGCCGATCACATTCACCCACGTGGGAGAAGTTCGCTCAACTACGCCATCATAGCAATGTGTTTTTTTGCTTAATGAAGATTTTTTCAGAATATCACCCTGTGAAATTCCGTCATTGAACATGTAAATGATCAGGGGAACTCAAATTCAATGTGTATGTTATGATAGAAATGTGTTTTATTTCTGTGAGAAGCATACCCGGGATTGTGCATACGACCCATGATGGCAGCGTGATGAGAAAGGCCCGGATGACGGAAGTGCCGACCGATGCGACCTCTTACACGTTCTAAAGAGGGGAGGTAATTATATCTCTGTCTTGGTTACTTGCACAGTCTCAAGTCGTTCCATCCCACACGTTCCTTATCTTGATTACTCGTATATTTCTCGTATTGGTAGGCCTATTGATAAAAAGAGGTTTTATGAATTAAAATTGGTGATGCACTGGTAAGCTTTTTAGGAGTAATGATAACGCTTGTACATTTTTTTATCATCAATATATTACTGTATATAGTCATTTGAACATTTTTTTTTTCGTTGATGAAAATATGTTTATTAATGATATTTTGTTTTATAAGCTATGGTGAATTATGCCGGTTTATGCGCAAGTATTCTTTTTTACTTTAATATTGTTATTATTACAATTTACGGTTGGATTTGCCCTGTCCGGGGCTGTAAGAACCAGCTGTGCCGAAAAGCAATACAAAACGAAAGTTCTAAGTTTAAAGCCACAGTACTGAAACGAAGTACATGTAGATTTAATTGGCATATCGTCTGATGAACCATATTCATTCAAAGCCTAAACAAATTATTCAATGTCTCTTTATGAAATTGAGTTTACATTTTAAGTATATTGTTAATGTTCTGCGTGAGGTAAAGCATGACTGATTTGACTCTATCACTGATGTTCATTTCAAGCTAATTTTAAAAATATATTTAATGTGTTGTTTATATATTAACATTATTTCATTAAATGACCATGCAGAGTTGCTGATAGGATGTTAAACAATACACACAGGATATTAATGTCTTTAGATTTTAAAACATTTGTGTTACCTTTGAAATATTTAATATATTTTCATATTACCTATAGTTAGGTCACTGGTGGTTGTTAGATGTACATATACACATGGACTGGATTTTAGCTAAATTTACTGTGTACCACTATAGTTAGTTAAATTATAGTAGGTCTAATAGAGTGTATATGTTTCTATAAATACTACACAGAATGCAGACGCCTGTGTTATACACTATATATACTACCAAATATTAAGGTGTGTGGTTCGACACTGTCGGATTGTTTTCTCGGGAAGCTGATCATGAGAAAAGAGCGTCTGTTATGTCATATCTAGTCTGTGATGTCATATCTAGTCTGTGATGTCATATCTAGTCTGTGATGTCGTATCTAGTCTGTGATGTCATATCTAGTCTGTGATGTCATATCTAGTCTGTGATGTCATATATAGTCTGTGATGTCATATATCTAGTCTGTGATGTCATATCTAGTCTGTGATGTCATATCTAGTCTGTGATGTCGTATCTAGGATGTCATATCTAGTCTGTGATGTCATATCTAGTCTGTGATGTCGTATCTAGTCTGTGATGTCGTATCTAGTCTGTGATGTCATATCTAGTCTGTGATGTCATATCTAGTCTGTGATGTCATATCTAGTCTGTGATGTCATATCTAGTCTGTGATGTCATATCTAGTCTGTGATGTCATATCTAGTCTGTGATGTCATATCTAGTCTGTGACGTCATATCTAGTCTGTGATGTCATATCTAGCTATAGGTATCTTAATAAATTACAACGGGAGTTATTTTAAACAAAAAAGAAACTATTGGAACAGTCTACAAAAGTTATTATGCTGTTTATAAGAAAACCTGAAGTATTCCTCTACCTGTAGACCTTCAATTCAAAAGATCTTATTCTCTTGTAATACCAATAATTCTTTATTCTGTGGAAGTATGGGGCTTTGGAAATTTAAGTGATATTGAAAATGAATTTATTTGTAATTTTGCAAACGTGTATTAGGTGTTTGAAGAACTACATGGTATATGGAGAGATCGGGAGATTCCCTTTATATAATGAAGCTAAAAGCAGAATAATTACACTGTAGATGGATGTTCTCTCTCTGGATGAAAATGTGGATGCTTTTCCATGCAAGCATACATGGTAGCTACGGCATAACAGCGACAACGTAGCTCTGGACGACGGAGAGACAATTCTGACAAATGGACGTCAGGATATGAATATTCGTTCTTTCAGAAGATCACAAACTGCGGGCTCGTTAGTTTAATAAGTTGCTCAGTTATTTTGGATACGTTGAATGAAAGCAAATATCATTCATACAAAAATTACTTAATATTTATTTTCAAATTTCACACCTAAACGCTATGATTGTATAAATACATCCCGTTTTATGTAGATTTATATATTCTATGATTTCCTGTTGTAGGATCACAAAGTCATGATATACGATGTAGATTCTAAACTTTGTACCTGTCTTATGTACATATGCATATAAATATATAAATCTCCTGTTGTACTAAACTTACAATTTTTACATATTTGCATATAGCAGTACCCATGTCGACGTCCCGTCCCATCCCAATGCAATGTGACTAGCTAATATCAGGGAACGGTTGATGCAATCCTCACCAAACTGTGTGGCAGGGGATTTATTTCTATAGACATTTTTTAGTTTTTTTCTTCTTTTTTTTTTTATCATTTTCAAGTTGTATAACACCTGGTTATCTACAATTCACAATATGCACGAGTTCCCCTTTGTACCCTTAATACTCAACAAATTACATTTAATTTATGATGTAAAATGTATATCAATTTTGATTGGTGATATATATTGTTAACACATGTACTTTTAATGTCTTAACGAATTATCAACATGCATGGTTTGCAATTTATAAATAGCTTCATTATACCAGAGGTTCATACTAGATTAAGAGATATTTTTATGTTATACTATACTTACACTTTACCAATAATGATACGATTAACGATCATGGTATTTCCCTGCAACTTGTATTGCTACACAAAATTAAAGTCAGTGTGTACATTTCAGCCAAGTTTGAGCTGGATACCACTGGTGGAACTTCAGATGTAAGTTTAAAATGTGTTTTTCAAGATCGTGGCCATCTTTGATTTCGGACCAACCCGAAAAATAACATATGTGATATATACGTCTCTGACATGGTTAGGATAATTTCTGACAAGTTTGAGCTGAATCCAACTGATGGAACTTGAGAAGTTTAAAATGTGTTTTTAAGATGGCCGCCGTTGTGGCCATATTTGATTTCGGACCAATAGGAAAAACAACAAATCTTGATGAGGATAATCTTAAGATCATTCCAGACAAATTGGAGGTAAATCCCACCGGTGGTATTCGAGAAGAAGCATAGAATGTTCAAAGTTTACAGATAGTGCATGACAATAGGGAACACCATGACAATATAAAATAGATACATAACAAATACTTCACATATTTACAAACTTTTAATATAAACCACTAGGGTTCCATTATATACACAGTATATAAATAAAGTGTGATGTTCATTAGAACACTCCTTTTGTAAGGACAAAGATTGTGTATACAGTCATTGTTCCTGTCACAAAGTGTGAATGTTCATGAGAATATTACTTTTTTAAGGTCACAGGTTGTGAGCACAGTCATTGTTCCTGTCACAAAGAGTGAATTTTCAAATTTTACACAAATTATTACACATCCAGTCTGTCACATAAAGTGAGCTTTTACTTTATTGCCGATTGCAATCTGTCGGCAGATCCATTATCATCCTTGGAGACACTGACATTACATACCATATCAAGTCTCCAGTAGGATGTGGCCTAATCACCCTCCTGACCCAGACAGTTATACACTTCCCTAATCACCCTCCTGACCCAGACAGTTATACACTTCCCTAATCACCTTCCTGACCCAGACAGTTATACACTTCCCTATCACCCTCCTGACCCAGACAGTTATACACTTCCCTATCAACTTCCTGACCCAGACAGTTATACACTTCCCTATCACCTTCCTGACCCAGACAGTTATACACTTCCCTAATCACCCTCCTGACCCAGACAGTTATACACTTCCCTATCACCCTCCCGACCCAGACAGTTATACACTTCCCTAATCACCCTCCCGACCCAGACAGTTATACACTTCCCTATCACCTTCCTGACCCAGACAGTTATACACTTCCCTATCACCTTCCTGACCCAGACAGTTATACACTTCCCTATCACCTTCCTGACCCAGACAGTTATACACTTCCCTAATCACCCTCCTGACCCAGACAGTTATACACTTCCCTAATCACCCTCCTGACCCAGACAGTTATACACTTCCCTATCACCTTCCTGACCCAGACAGTTATACACTTCCCTAATCACCCTCCTGACCCAGACAGTTATACACTTCCCTAATCACCCTCCTGACCCAGACAGTTATACACTTCCCTAATCACCCTCCTGACCCAGACAGTTATACACTTCCCTATCACCTTCCTGACCCAGACAGTTATACACTTCCCTTATCACCCTCCCCACCCAGACAGTTATACACTTCCCTAATCACCTTCCTGACCCAGACAGTTATACACTTCCCTAATCACCTTCCTGACCCAGACAGTTATACACTTCCCTATCACCTTCCTGACCCAGACAGTTATACACTTCCCTATCACCTTCCTGACCCAGACAGTTATACACTTCCCTATCACCCTCCCGACCCAGACAGTTATACACTTCCCTAATCACCCTCCCGACCCAGACAGTTATACACTTCCCTATCACCTTCCTGACCCAGACAGTTATACACTTCCCTATCACCTTCCTGACCCAGACAGTTATACACTTCCCTATCACCTTCCTGACCCAGACAGTTATACACTTCCCTAATCACCCTCCTGTCCCAGACAGTTATACACTTCCCTAATCACCCTCCTGACCCAGACAGTTATACACTTCCCTATCACCTTCCTGACCCAGACAGTTATACACTTCCCTAATCACCCTCCTGACCCAGACAGTTATACACTTCCCTAATCACCCTCCTGACCCAGACAGTTATACACTTCCCTAATCACCCTCCTGACCCAGACAGTTATACACTTCCCTATCACCTTCCTGACCCAGACAGTTATACACTTCCCTAATCACCTTCCTGACCCAGACAGTTATACATTTCCCTAATCACCTTCCTGACCCAGACAGTTATACACTTCCCTAATCACCTTCCTGACCCAGACAGTTATACACTTCCCTAATCACCTTCCTGACCCAGACAGTTATACACTTCCCTAATCACCTTCCTGACCCAGACAGTTATACATTTCCCTATCAGAGCTTGTTGATTTGTAGGAAGATCCGTGTTAGTTTTTAATGATTCTGATATAAATTCTGTTTTTCTGCCAATGTTGAAATGTAAAACAGATTGAGCTTTGAGAATGACGGTTATATTTTCAGTAAGTCTAAATCCTTCTTGACAGATAATTTGGTAAAACAATATAAATACTGTATACTGTGAAATATTTTCTTGTTATCTCTGAAATGATGACGAGTTTGTCATGATATTCAAAGTATGGATAGTAGTGAACTAGTACACAGTTTAATATATCACATACATGATGATTGTGTAGGTCTTCCAAAGTAAGGACGAAATCCACACAATATTTTGCTGGGTGAAACTGTTTCGCTACGGTATTCAAATCGACTGTCAGAGTACATTTACCTAGTTCCTCGTATATGTAAATGGAAGGGAAGACAATTCCCTCAAGGCTAGAAATGTCATCATTAATATTCCTCTTAATCAATCCTGTTTTGGCAGAAAAAAAATAGTTTGTCGTCTTATGTTGATATTTTAGCTGTAAAATGGAGAAGGTCTAGCGAACATGTAAAGTTCCTCTCTGTGTTTCGCCACTAAATGGAAGCACATCCGTGGTTCGCCACTTAACAGCACCGAATCATTATGTCAGTGCCTTATTCATAGACACAAACCTCTGATCCAAAATGGCCCCCATGAATGGTGTCCAGATGTGGCTTTGCCAAGTTGTTCCTTCAGAATCCAAACGATCTCTTCTGTCATTTCATACTTTCTTCTTCTGCGAACGGAGAAAATATATTTCATTGACTGATATTTTAAGAAGACACAAAGCCTTAAAACTTTTGTTACAGAGTTTATGCATAAAGAAAAATATAAAACTGCATCTGCCATCATATAGCTTCTGGTTATTGGGAGTAACACCCTGGAACCTTTGCTTACTGGTAAATAAATTGAGGATATCTAACAGTGTCTTCAGTAATATCAAATTTCAAGAGTACATAGCACAAGTGAAAAATATTAAAATATTAGCCACATAAGTGAAATACATTTTGTAATACTGTAGATATTTTTGGATATTCTGTTAACTACATTTTATAGCAAAATCTACTGGCAGATTTTAAGTTCTCCTAATGTCGTTTGTAAACAGTGCTTTGATTGGTCAAATCAGAAAAAGTGATATTTTTCACTATATCAGAAAAAGTGATATTTTTTATAAATGAAAAATATCACTTTTGTAGAATGAATAACTTTTGATATTACACTGGTAAAAATGTAATAAATGTGGTTACATGATCTTGTAATATAAACAAGTTCCACTGGTCAGAAATGTACAACACATGTAGCGCGCTATCTCAGCTAAAATTCTGCACAAAGAAAATGTCACTTACTTGTGCTTTCTTGATTTTCTTCTTAAGAGAAGAGATGTCAACTTCTGTACCTAAATAAACAGAAAAAATAGTCATAAAGTTATCCAAACATACAACTGAACAAACAGGAAAACTGTTAACATGCTCTAACAAGTTAATCATTAAACAGTCCAAGTATGTCGGATGTTTCACGAAGCAATGTCATTCTCAAGATAGATCTATACTACAACAGTGTTCCGACTGAAGTTGTGATAATGCAACTACAAGATGTCTACTGAAGCTAATAAAGTTGGGGCCTGATATTCAAATAGAGCTGTTACTGAACTAAAATCATAAAACAGGTATCATTTTGTCAGACACAATGTTCTGAATGTAATTAAATACTAATAAATTACTAGTAATAAATAAATTCAAAAATATTTGAAAACTCATTTTCAAAGAAAATGATGATGCACAGAATCAGAACAGTATTTAAAGAATGTGTAATTTTGAAGATGACATGTTTAATTGGTAAATTTATCCCGAGAGTTCTGGTACCTGAGACTTTCTGTTTCTTGGCTGAGGGTGCGGTTTCTGTAGGAGGTATAAAGGCCTGGGCACGTCTCTCCTTCTGCTTCGTCTCATTTTCTTTCTGTTTTTCCTGAAATATATTTTTAACCTCCATTAATTTCTAAAAATCATCAATACATTTTTTACTTAATCTACTCGAATATTACTGCTACTGAGTAAAAACACTCGCATTCTGTAAAACATCACTTTTATACAAACTCAAATCTGTTTTATAGAAGATTTTTATCTCGATCAAACTACAAAGATATGTGTTACAGAAATGTTGCAAAGGTTTTTTTTTCTCTTATTTTTACAGATTGTTACAATGATCAATAAGGACCAGGCATGATTGACAGAAACAGGCACTGCATGGATGACATGCAATCTGGTATATTAGCAATGGCTTGACGTGAGATGGAGGGAGAATTTTTTAAAGAAAGTGAGATTTTGTTTCACATTGCCTGAGAAAGGTCTTCGTGGGAGAAAGCTTTGAATATTGTCTCCCACTGAAAGACATGAAATGTGGCAACCCTGATTGTAATAAAGTTTGAAAGATACTGGTTGAAAATCGAGGGCGAAAATCTACATGTATGGGCAATAAATTCTTCAAAAAGAGTCAAATCTAGATGCCATACAGGGAAACACAACTACACATCATGATGATAAAACATACCAAGAGAACAAACATCAAAATGCTAAGATAAACATAGGGCAATGATTATTGTAAAATGGTCACATCAAAATGGTGTCCATGGAGTCATAACAACATATCATAATTATTAAGCCTAATAATAGGCTTCAATGAGCTCTTGAAAATTTTGGAAATCTCTGGACAAAAAATCACAAATACTGAAAAAAAAAATCTAATAATATTTTCAAAAATATTCTAATTAAACTGTTGTTCAGGGAAACAACTTTATATCATGAGTTTCAAATTCATGTCGTTCTGTTGAAAAATTAAAATCTTCTGACAAACAAAGTTTACCATGGTCAAAACTATAACATAACACTTCTGTAAAATTTTGACAGACACATAAAGATTTCCAGATTTTTTACATATGAGCACAGAATACTTACTTTTTTCTCCAGCTGTGCCTTTGCCTTCTTCTGACTCGCCTGGAGGAAATACTCGCCACTAGCCAGCTCCTTATCAATCTGTAAGAACAAATGACAATTAAACACGAACCTTAAAGATTGATTAGACTCACAATATCTCCTGTCACAGATCTGTCTACGATAAAATGTACCTTTCTAGTTTTTCTTCAAAAAACACATTGTAAAAAAGAATAAAACACTTTAAACAACTATTGTTGTAATAATTTGGACTGTTTCCATTGTAATAATGTTACAATTCCATTGTATAAGTTTTTTTTTTTTTTTTTATTATTTTTGACCTTCAAAGAAAATTCAGAAAAATCATGAATTTTCATTAAAAATGGCCCCTGCAGTACAGTTTTTTCATACCTAAGATACAGATTTACCTCTCAATTTGTAGAACAAACTGAAACAAAATCTTGATACCTCCAACAATGTGAACCTTTATTCAGAAATAGATCAGCACTATTGCACTTTTCCTGGACTGTGAACTAAATCGTACCTTGCTCTCCACCTGGGGAGGAGGAAAGGGTGTGTAGTCCTTCTTCGTCCTCTTCTTTTTGGGCTGCTTCCTTTTGCTAATTGTTTTGGATTTAAACTTGGGTAAAAACCTGTCCCAGCTTTCCCCTTTCAGCTTGGGATCTTTAGCCAATTCTTTCTTAATCATCAGCGTCTGTAAGAAGAATAAAGTCAAGCTTATCTGGCACTCTAATAATAACTCAATGATTCAGAATATTGAAGTAAAATTTCAGTTCTGATAGTAAAATGTCTATAAGATATGCTCAGTTATCTCATATACCTCCGATGTTTTTTCATGACTTCAATATTACAAGGATGGACTGGATCTTAAGAATGTGATTAAAGTGAAGGATGTGGGGCATAGAAAGTCTGATTGGAACTTAACATGTTAAAATTGTAGGATGTGGAACCATAATTTCTATTCAAATTGCTAAATTTTGGATTATAGTTTTGCAGAAAAATATATACCGTAAATATTCGGGTATAGTGCGCACTCGCATATAGTGCGCAGGTACGTTTTTGAGGTTCGTTTTCAAAAAAAAAAAAATGAACAATTTTTTTTCAATATTCAACTGAGCGGTAGATGAATTCCAAAGCATAAGATGATAGGAATTTGTAACTTATGAAAGCTTATTTACCACATTTAATTGGAATCACCGGTCAGATTTGACACATTTGATTGACAGGTTGTTTACATTATACCGCGACAGGCCTAGTCAGCTTGCAAATTGTAGCGGTCCCATCTATGCTGTTGTACAAACAAAATAATTAATCCTACCCACAATTACCTTGTGATTTTCACGCAGGTATGATCTCTTGTGGTATCTGTCCACGAACATACAAAGCTAATTAAGCTCAATTATAACACGATTGACTAGTAAGCTGATTGCTACGTAACGTAACACAGGCCGCCATTTTGTATACAGTACAGAAACAAGTCTGCTGTCTTCGTGGTGGTCACAACTTTTATATCAATGAATTAACATGTGTAATGGATAAATCTACAGTGCAGACGATAAATAAGAGTACCCCAGTAGTTTTCACAGTCAGATCGTATTTTATATGGCCAGTTGGTCAGTGACTGCGCACGAGATCAAGGCATTAGTGTTACCCTTGCCTAATTGCGCATGCGTGCTGTTACAGCTTCCATAAATAAACAAGTTTCTGGCAGTACTCTAGATTATTATAAGGTGATTAATTTAGAAGTATGAAATAACTAAGTACTGCTATATTATTTCAAGTTTTGTTTGATGTTAATTGAAATGTTATACATCGTTTTAGAATTGAATACGGGAACATGCTCAATGTGTACGGAATGTGTGGCTCACGATCGACTTAGATATCCACGTAATTGCTGATAAATACACAATTTCAAGGAATTAAACATCAAGATAACTATTAATTTCTTTGATTATTTGTTAACTATTACTTTCTAAATACTTTATATATGTTATATATATATATATATATAAGTATTAAATCAATCCTGCTGTGGAAGGAAACGATCACAAATCTCCGTCAAATCACATTCATTCTGACTGGGAAAAGGCTTGTACTTGCGTATAGTGCGCAGTGGTCTTTTTCACTTGTCAATTTTTAAAAAAAAGTGTGCACTATACGCGAATATTTACGGTAAGATTTTTCAAAATTTTATCACTATCTTTATAACATTTTAATATGTACGTGTATTTGATTGTGTAACACATATATATCAACTTACTTTTATGTTGTAAATTGGATGGATATTTTTCATGGTGTCTTCAACAATTTTTCTAACCTAAAAAATAAAAGAGCGGAAAAAGAGAATTAAACAAAATGTACATGCATACAATGAGGGATGATCGAACATGTAAAGTTCTTCTCTGTGTTTCACCACTAAATGGCAGCACATCCATGGTTCGCCACTTAACGGCAGCACATCTGTGGGTCGCCACTTAACGGCAGCACATCTGTGGGTCGCCACTTAACAGCACCAAATCATTATATCCAAAATGGCCCCATGAATGGCGTCCAGATGTGGCTTTGCCAAGTTATTCCTTCAGAATCCAAACGATCTCTTCTGTCATTTCATACTTTCTTCTTCTGCAAACAGAGAAAAAAATTTTCAATGAATTTTATTTTAAGAAGACACAAAGCCTTAAAACTTTTGTTACAGAGTTTATACATAAAGAAAAATATAAAACTGCATCTGTCATCATATAGCTTCTGGTTATCGGGTGTAACACCTTGGAACCTTTGCTTACTGTCAAATAAATTGAGGATATCTAACAGTGTCTTCACTAAATTTCAAGAGTGCATAGCACAAGTGAAAAATATTAAAATTTTAGCCACATAAGTAAAATATATTTGATATTACTGAAGATACTGTTGGATATTCTGTTTATTACATTTTATAGCAAAATCAACCGGGCAGATTTTAAGTTATATCAGAATAATTGATATTTTTCACTGTATCAGAAAAAGTGATATTTTTTACAAGTGAAAAATATCACTTTTTTAGAATGAATAATTTTCGATGTTTCACTGGTAAAAATGTAATAAATGTGGTAGCGTGATCTTGTAAGATAAACAAGTTCCACTGGTCAGAAATGTACAACACATGTAGCGCTCTATCTCAGTTAAAATTCTGCACAAAGAAAATGTTACTTACTTGTGCTTTCTTGATTTTCTTCTTAAGAGAAGAGATGTCAACTTCTGTACCTAAATAAACAGAAAAAATAGTCATAAAGTTATCCAAACATACAACTGAACAAACAGGAAAACTGTTAACATGCTCTAACAAGTTAATCATTAAACAGTCCAAGTATGTCGGATGTTTCACGAAGCAATGCCATTCTCAAGTTAGATCTATACTACAACAGTGTTCCGACTGAAGTTGTGATAATGCAACTACAAGATGTCTACTGAAGCTAATAAAGTTGGGGCCTGATATTCAAAAAGAGCTGTTACTGAACTAAGATCATAAAACAGGTATCATTTTGTCAGACACAAAGTTCTGAATGTAATTAAATACTAATAAATTACTAGTAATAAATAAATTCAAAAATATTTGAAAACTCATTTTCAAAGAAAATGATGATGCACAGAATCAGAACAGTATTTAAAGAATGTGTAATTTTGAAGATGACATGTTTAATTGGTAAATTTATCCCGAGAGTTCTGGTACCTGAGACTTTCTGTTTCTTGGCTGAGGGTGCGGTTTCTGTAGGAGGTATAAAGGCCTGGGCACGTCTCTCCTTCTGCTTCGTCTCATTTTCTTTCTGTTTTTCCTGAAACATATTTTCAACCTCCATTAATTTCTTAAAATCATCAATACATTTTTTACTTAATCTATTGGATATTACTGCTACTGAGTAAAAACACTGTAAATTCTGTTATACATAACTTTTATACAAATTCAGATCTGTTTTTTAAAAGATCCTAACCTCGATCAAACTAAAAAGATATGTCTTACAGAAATGTTGCGGAGGTTTTTTTTCTCTTATTTTTACAGATTGGTACAATTATCATTAAGGACAAGGCATGATTGACAGAAGCAGGCACTGCATGGATGACATGCAATCTGATATATTCCAAGCAATGGCTTGATGTGAGATTGAGGAAGAATTTTTTGAATAACGTGAGATTTTGTTTCACATCGCCTGAGAGGTCTTCGTGGGAGAAAGCTTTCAATATTGTCTCCCACTGAAAGACGTGAAAGGTGGCAACCCCGATTGTAACAAAGTTTGAACGATACTGGTTGAAATTTGAGGGTGAAAATCTACATGTATGGGCAATAAATTCTGCAAAGAGAGTCAAATCTAGATGCCATACAGGGAAACACAACTACATCTCATGATGATAAAACATACCAAGAGAACAGTTGGAAAAAGTATGAGATCTCCAAACATCAAAATGCTGAGATAAACATAGGGTAATGATTATTGTAAAATGGTCGCATCAAAATGGTGTCCATGGAGTCATAACATCATATCATTAATGAGCTATGTACAAAAATCACAAATACTGAAAAAATCAAAATGTAATAATAAAAATGTTTTAATCAAACTGTTGTTCAGGGAAACAACTTTATATCATGAGTTTCAAATACATGTAGATCTGTTGAAAAATTGAAATCTTCTGATAAACAAAAGTTTACCATGGTCAAACAGATGACGCCATAGCATAATACTTGTGTCAAATTTGACGGACACATAAAGATTTCCAGAGTTTTTACATATGAGCACAGAATACTCACTTTTTTCTCCAGCTGTGCCTTTGCCTTCTTCTGACTCGCCTGGAGGAAATACTCGCCACTAGCCAGCTCCTTATCAATCTGTTGGAACGAAAGACAATTAAACACAAACCTTAAAGATTGATTAGAATCACAATATCTCTTGTCACAGACATGTCTACAATAAAATGTACCTTTCTAGTTTTTCTTCAAAAAACACTTTTAAACAACTATTGTTGTAATAATTTGGACTGTTTCCATTGTAATAATGTTACAATTCAATTGTATATATATATATATTTTTTTTAATCATATTGGACCTTCAAAGAAATTCAGAAAAAATCATGAATTTTCATTAAAAATGGCCCCTGCAGTACAGTTTTTTCATACCCAAGATACAGATTTACCTCTCAATTTGTAGAAAAACCTAAAACAAAATCTTGATACCTCCAACAATGTGAACCTTTATTCAGGAATAGATCAGCACTATTGCACTTTTCCTGGACTGTGAACTAAATCGTACCTTGCTCTCCACCTGGGGAGGAGGAAAGGGTGTGTAGTCCTTCTTCGTCCTCTTCTTTTTGGGCTGCTTCCTTTTGCTAATTGTTTTGGATTTAAACTTGGGTAAAAACCTGTCCCAGCTTTCCCCTTTCAACTTGGGATCTTTAGCTAATTCTTTCTTAATCATCAGCGTCTGTAAGAATAACACACTATGCATTCATTTTTATGTATGTATAAGCATGTCACATAAAATTGTCTAGACCTCTAATGGATGTATCAACCAAATAAGAAGGGCGTGGACTTAAAAACTTTCCAAAACTTACCCCCAAAAACTTTAAAGTGGGTTTTGGTGCACAAAAAAAAAGGGCCACTAAATGGTAAAATGCCAAAAAAAATCGCAATATAGCAAAATCATGCAGAATTTTTTTTAGATTTTTTCTGCATGATTTTGCTATAACATCACTCCTGGACACCAAATGAATGTATAAACCAAATGAGAAGGGTGTGAGGTGTATACTTTTATACTTTTGGACTTATAAGCTTTCCAAAACTGATCCCAAGAACTTTAAAGTGGGGTGGAACGCTGACGCCTCCTACCTGGTGAGTTACTCGTACCTGGTGAGCTGATAAAGTTAAGCTTATCTGTCACTCTGGCACATTTCAGTTCTGAAAATTTCTGTAAGATATGTTCAGTTATCTCATATACCTCCGATGATTTTTCATGACTTCAATATAACAAGGATGGACTGGATCTTAAGAATGTGTTTAAAGTGAAGGATATGTAGCCATAATTTTGCAGAAAAATATCACTATCTTTATAACATTTTAATATGTTCGTGCATTTGATTGTGTAACACATACATAAACTTACTTTTATGTTGTAGATTGGATGGATATTTTTCATGGTGTCTTCAACAATTTTTCTTACCTGAAAAACAAAAGAGCGAAAAATGAAAAATTTAACAAAATGTACCAGGTATTACATGCATACAATGAGAGATAAATTGATATACGACTGTCACATGTCACAGAAATGTTATCATACCAATGATACCGAGGGATGAATTGATGTACACATGTCACAGTACTGTTATCATACCAATAATATCGAGGGACGAATTGATATACGCCTGTCACATGTCACAGAAGTGTTTTCATACAAATAATACCGAGGGGAGAATTGATATACGCCCGTCACATGTCACAGTAGTGTTATCATACCAATAATACCGAGGGGAGAATTGATATACGCCTGTCACATGTCACAGTAGTGTTATCATACCAATAATACCGAGGGGAGAATTGATATACGCCCGTCACATGTCACAGTAGTGTTATTCAACATGCAAAACTAAAGACCAAGGGGTAACATCATACAAACTTTAAAGAAAGACTATGAAAAATTTTCTATGAAAATAATGATGGAATGCAACTAAGGACTAAAAGAACCTTCCTTTGTAATTGGAAATCCTTCAGGTAAACCTTAAGAAATATTAATAGCAAGAATTATTTATGGACAGACTGACCATGGACAAAGGACAATTTGAATAGTCCACCATCATCAGATGGTGGGTTTAAAAGTTCTGTAACATGAGTAATGGACAAAGGCCAATTTGAATAGTCCACCATCATCAGATGGTGGGTTTAAAAGTTCTGTAACATGAGTAATGGACAAAAGCCAATTTGAATAGTCCATCATCAGATGGTGGGTTTAAAAGTTCTGAAACACGAGTAATGACTTCCATGACACTTACATCTCGCAGCCCTTTATAGGGACCGAGGGCGGAGACTGTATTTCCCTGTACCATCACGTAACATCCTGTTAGTAGTTCGATAGCCTGTAAAATATACAAAAGCTCACATCACTTCTCATTTTACATAAACAAATCCTGCCACGTACTTCATCAATAAAATGAATCTGTCCGGAGTCCACAAGATATCTTGTACCCTGCTTTTTATTTTAAAAGCGGTCATGTGTGACCTTTGAACTTAAGCCTTGTCAGATACTTACCAAAATCTATTCTGATGTAGAAGTTGATGGCGGGATGGTATGGTGTAAATATGAACTAAAACTGTACAGGGGTTCATGAGCTGTACACAAGGTTTGCATGGACAATGTGACTTCAATTTACCCCCAGTGCCCACCCCCGCCATTCATTAAGTAGGGCTTTAATTAAACATATCTAGCTCATTAATTGATATCTTAGTGAAATATGTAACAGAATTAAAACTATTGTCAACTTTGTAAATGCTGCCAAACTAATTAATAAGTTATTAATCCAAAATATTTTTAAATATCAAATACCAGAGTCTTTTTCTCCATATTATTATGATAATATATAGTATATATGATAGTATATGAATCTATAGACTTAGTCTATGATATGCCGTGAACGGCAAGGTGAGTCTACGGTCAAACTGACACAGAGTGAAACACATCCATATTGTAACAGCTTGGCATTGTAGACGGACGAGTGCCATGACGCACCGCTGCACATCGCTTTCAGGGCGAGTTGACATGAGTCAACTTACTGTGTCATGATCAGCTCGTCACATATATTCACAAAAATATTACAAACCTTGAGAGTAGAGCCATCAGGACCTATGAGTCGATGTCGACGTTTGACAAATCTTTCTTTGTTTCTCACAAGAGAGCCAATTTTTATGATGTCGCAGGCAACGTCATCTTCTGTGATTCTGATGGCCTGAAATTGAAACAGTAACAAGTTTTTGTCTTCTTTATTTTTTATACTAAGTTTATTACACATATACAGTTAATTAAAAATAAATCAAAATTTAAGCACTTTTCAATTATTTTTCAGTGCTGATATCTTTTTAATAAAAGTTTTTGTCTTTTCTCTTGTGTAAAATCTATCAAAGGTCTAACATTTCCTGATCACAATTTCAGGTTTTTAACTGAATGATAAGTTGATAAATCGATCAATAGTAATTGACTTTTCAATAATTAAAACACCTAAATTACCATTCCCAAGAGCAATGATGTTTCATAGGAAATTAGACTAAAGTTTCTATCTTTAAACATGTATAATGTTTTTAAAATGTTTTTTTGTTGTTGTTTGTATGATGATAGGATGAATGAATTGATGATGCCATAGACTCTTTTTCTTCTTATTTATTTATATACATGTACTGTTTCATATATACATGTGCATATTTACAAGTTGTCTTCCTTCGTCATTTGTGTTACTATGTTATATATCTATTTATTAGTACAATGTTTCATATACACTATGTGTTGGTGATCCGAAGATATAGATTTGAATTTCCTGTCGTAGTTGTACCGAGAGAAATATTCATAATATAAGCACGATTTGTATCCATGTATGTAAATACATTGCAATCCAGGTATTCCTATCATCTAATAGACGACTTCCACAATTAATATGTCAGGATATCGGGCCGACCATCACTGTGCCATTGAAACGTTCTTTTTTAAGAACGCCGGTGTGGTGCAGCGGTATAAGCTGCGGGTATTTCTGGCTAGGCGATTGGGTGCCGTAGATCGTGAGTTTGAGGCCCGGTCAGGGCACGAGTCAAAAAGTTGTCTCCCTTCGTCATTTGTGTGACTATGTTATATGTGCATATTTACAATATATATACAGAGAGTGTTGCACGGTTATCCCCGCCCAGTCTAATGGCCGGGAATGACCCGAGGACCAGCCGCCTATGATCCCAAGTCTCTCCCTGTGTTGTCTCTCTCCTGCTTCTATATATACTAGGAGTGATGTGAATTACATAATCCAAATCACTAAATACTAAGGTAATTATATAACTTGTGTCTAAGTAGACAGAGTTCTGATGTAAATAACATTGTATACCCAGGGGCAGTGTCCGTGTCAACAGGTAGTGGCCAGTGGCCACGTCTATACATGTACAGTGGACCCTCGATAATCCGAACACCTTCGTTCCCAGTCCAAACCGTCCGGATTACCAGTTTTCCGGACTGCCGAATTTCGTGTACCAGGTCAAAAAAAATTGTCGTGTAAGAGTTATCTCCCTTGATTATATACAATCCGGGACGTTTCATAAACACGTCTAATTGTCAGACTTTTTAACAATAAATATACTTATGTTTCTGATATGATTCTTGTTTTGTTTTGTAGAAGGTAAAAGATAAACTATGTTTTTAAAAGAACATGTAAAGTGAAAGTTGTTTTATTTATAGCGGGCATATGTGACCTACAAACAACACATGTGTCACGTCCCGGACGTTCACAAACAAGTAGAAATTACAAACGTTAAATACCTTAAATAAAATACCCGGATTTTACAACCGTCAGTCCGTGTTTTTTTTATGATTTTTACGTACCAGAAACCCCAAGCTATCTATTTAAAAGTACGCGACACCAGCGAGAACTACCCAAGATGTCCGATAATTATTAAACCCGTATTCACAATGTGACGCTTAGTTAAGTATCAGACGACTATTGACTAATTTGTGTGTAATCAACCCAGTTCTTGTGATCACTGCTTAATACGTAAATGTGTATGTAATTAATAACATGCATCTTTCAATGAGTCGTCGTTTCACGTAGGGGTGTTACAAAGCCGATATCCGTGTTTACCCAATACAAGTGTTAATGATGTTAATTACCGATCATAAATTGATGTATTTGAGATTGATTAATTATCGTATCACGTACTGTATGTTTGTGCATAAATTCTGTAACATTTAGGTCGTAGAGAAAAAGCAATGTACCGTTATAAAAACAAAAGCTACACATTGTAACACAGGTAAACACCCGGGGCTATGACCTGGCAGCGGTCGCTATGACTACGCACAGTGTCAAGCAATAGTCTGTACAGCTGTCGACACGGGTGACTTGCCCCGACATTTTTTTCTCCTCGTGGTGAAAAAATCGTCCGGATTATTGAGGGAAATTTACTAATGAAAAGTATGTTCCGTTCCCAAAATGGGCTTCCGGAATCGGAATCCGAATTTCCGGACTGGTGAGTACAAATAACGTTACGGAAATCCGTTCCCGTGCATTTCCTTCCGGACTGTGAGTTTTCCGGACTATCGGCATCCGGATTATCGCGGGTCCACTGTATAGGTTAAAGTACATCTGAATATAAATTTCCATAACTTTAATAATTTTGATAGATTTTAGAATAAATCACTATACTTTATATGTTTATACAGTACCTAGGGAGAGAGATATAGGGTCATGAACTTGTCACAACAGCTTGGGCAAAGTCTACAGCTAATACTGATGGCATGAGTGTGTTCATATTTTCATACCCCGCAAACAATAGAGGGTTAAATTTTGAGTGGATTAAGATTTTGCCAAGGAAACACAATTGCATCACCCTTTAAGACGAGGTTATAGGCATTAGCATTTTAGCACAAACAGGGAAAGCAGACATTTATGTTTTTACTTGTTCATATGGTACACTTCTGGCCAGGAGCTTGATGAGGTCACGTGCTTTGACGATTATATAGGGATCCCACGTTTTCCGGGTGGTAGTCACTGTCATACTGCCCTCTACCACATCCAGCTCTGCCTTAATATGCTGCAAACAAGACAATCACAGAGAGCATTAGAATACACTAACAACTTAACAAGGCCAATATCTAGATGACTACTGACACCAGTATTAAACAGAAGAAAACAAATTAACATCTAGAAGCCTTATGATTGGTCCACACACAGAAGAAAAGTGAGGCCTAGCTAACATACAGAACATACACATCTCCATTCCCTGACCATGCATGTGGCAAAAAAAATATTTAGATCTTAGAATATGTGTTAATTAATTAATGTTCAACATAGTGCCTTCGACCATGCATATGCTTAGTAATAAGAACACATCTGTCTAGAACAGTTCAGCAGAAAATGATATTTCCCCAGAAATTGTTATTTCATATTTCAATAAGCCAATCCCCTACATCGAGATAAAAATGTACATGTGCTGATCTTAATAATAGTAATAAGCCCACCACTGTCTATAACAGTTAAGATTGTACATGTGCTGACTACTTCACCTACAATTATGTAGTGGAGGATAAATACAATATGAACTGGATTTAATCCTTCCTAAACGGTGCTATATCCTAACACTTACATAATCGCCAAGTGTCTTTTTTACAAGTGGCCAACATTCTCGAAGATATTTTTCTCTGTATTTTGGGAATAAAGTTGCAAAAGAGGTTTCTGCTAGAACACCATGTGGATTATCCTCTTTGGTTATGCCAGGATCTTTCCAGCCTTCGGGGACCTCAAGTAAGTCTTTTTCAACATTCTTCTTGCCCCATGTTTTTTCTACAAAATAAAATTTATCGGAAATTAAAGATATGATCAGACGTTAAATGCCAATTTTTTTTATATTTCTGTAGTGGTACGTATACTGGATTGGGCTAAACCATACATGCCATACCTCCTGACGTGAGGCAAAATCGCCCTTATTTTCAAGTCATTTATTTCCTTCCGAGAGGAGAGCCTGAATTCCCGTATTTTGTAATTCCCTCCATCATTTTGCCGACGCCATTTTTGTTTACAATTCATTAGTTTTTTCCACAAGGTTTTATGAGAATTGGCTAAATTTAGTTCAGTGAACTCCAGTGGCAAGATTGCTCAAATGTTACATTTGACACCTAACAAAATATACCCGGTACCCACAGAATTGGAATATAGGATCCTGTGTGTGTTTTCAGGGTCAAAGACTTTGTTGAAAGAGGGACAAATGTAGTGGAACTCGACTGGGTTGAACACAGGTGGCCAGGTAGCTCAAATGATTAGAGTAAAATCTGGAGTATGGAGATCCTGGGTTTGAATTCTGGTTTGGCAGTTACATATTTCCTTTTTTTATTATAATTGTTTTCCTTCACTGGGCAGTTAAAACAAGGAAAGCCTGCCGCTGTATTTCTCAAGCTGTGATAACGTACGTAGCTCTAGAAGAAGGACGGATGATTTCTGACAGATGGTTGTCGTCAGAAAAACCATTCCCTTCCATTGATGGTAGTGTTGCAAAACAATGAACCTCGAAAATGCTACAAACAGCGCAAGGTGGTCATTAAACTTTGCAATAATATTTTGTATAACCAAACGTTTCAAATGCAATTTAGCAATTCATTAGCCTACTATCACGTCTAAAAACCCTTCATTTTCTAATTCCAATATCATACTACTCAAGAGTTGTATCAGTATATTTGCAATGATCCAATGCAAATATGATATGATAAATTGCAGGCAATATATGGCCTCAATATTCATATCTCAATAATTGAATTAAAATGTTATATATGTTAGTGTTTTCAATGTTAGATTTATACTTGTCTAAATTGGTGTAGAAATACGAATCGACATTTCGCTGTAAGATATTAATACATATCGCCTTTCATAGAAACCTAAATATACCTTTCCTCTCTTCCATGCTGTCTACAGTTAAAGTTCCGGAAGTAGATGGCGCACTCAAATTTGTTCGAACCTCTCTAGATTTATTGATCTTGTTCCTTATCAAATGTTTATCGGAACATTTCGAGATTAAACCATTTAATTTTGGTAACCGATGTAAACATCCGTGTGCACGTGGATCGATTGAACCAGTTAAAACCAGTACTGAACTGGTAAAGACAGACGTCTCTCGGACCATAATGACGGAGAATTTTCCCGGTTATATGAAGCATGCAATTTACAGGTATGTTTTTAATCATCCTTAAAATAACTAGACCAAATGATGGTCGATTTGTTCCTCTACACAGCGTTTATTTACAAGTTCTATTCTGGTATGACGGGCGTGCGCTGAATCTGACATAGAACGAGGCATAGAACTGTGAAACAGGCGCAGTTCCTGTAACATTTTGTCTAGATTTCTAGTGGTTTAATCATTTACTTAAGGTCTGCTTCACCTAGCTTTGTCAACCTCGTCTACGGGCCACAACGTCATTCAAGTTCTGCATTTATAAGTGTGGAAAAATAGGGCAACGTCTGCTATATTTTTGGATAGAGCACAACGAAGAACATATACCTAACTACAGAAAAACAAAGTAGAGTGTGTATAGGTGGGGATCAGATTTAATGTAAGGCTTTTGACTTTCCTCCGGCAAGGCATTTTGATAGTTCTGTGGGTCACATTTTACAGTACACTGTTATATATATGAGATCGATCGTACAAGTGCAGCCAGTGTACGTACTGCATGACTCATCGATCCGACACCAAAAAGGTGGGACGGACAGTTGTCTCCCTTTACAAACTGTTGCATCACACCTATATAGGCTAGGCCAAATTTAAACTGAAGAGACAAACAATCAGTTGGTGTTATCGAGACTGTTTTATCACGATCATTTCTAAATATAACGAACAGTCGGAACTGTTGGATGGATTGGACCAGAGTTGTTGTTTGTTTTATTACAGTCCCATGGCCAGTCATTGTTCTATTGATATAATTAATTTTGTGCACTCACAATTTAACACATTTCCAAATTGTAACAAAATTAGTGTAAATTGAATTGGTGCACCAGGATTATTAAAATTGTTTATCGAAACAGAAATAATTATTGCACACATAATGACAATTGCTAATATATATTAAGATCACTGCTAAAGTGTCCCACACGACAAACTACTCCATAAACTAGATCAATATGGAATAAAAGGAAGCCTACACTCATGGTTAACAAACTTCCTCACCACCAGGAAGATGAGAACAATAGTTGAAGGTGAGAAATCAGAGGAAACATCAGTGGATTCTGGAGTGCCACAGGGTACTGTACTCGGACCGATAATGTTCCTATGCCATATAAATGACCTCCCGGATTGTGTCAACTCGTCCGTACGCCTATTTGCAGATGACTGCCTGCTATATCGCAATATAAACGCAGATAAGGACCACCATCAATTACAGACAGATCTAAACAACCTGGAAAAATGGGCAATAGACTGGGGTATGAGATTTAATGCGAAGAAATGCTATATCATGTCAATCAACCAGAAAACATCACGGTACTATGAATTAAACCAACATATACTACAAGAAGTCCGGGACAACCCATATTTAGGCTTACAATTTTCAAACGATCTGAAATGGAACATCCATATAAACAAGACCTACAGTAAAGCCAATACCACCCTAGGCTTCGTAAGGAGAAACCTAAGAAACGTACCCGAAAATTGTCGTAAAACAGCATACATATCCCTAGTAAGATCAATCATGGAGTATGGAGCTACAATCTGGAACCCATACTTACAAGGGGATATCGACAAACTAGAGCGGATACAGAACAGAGCAGTCCGCTTCATCAAAAAAGACTACAAAAATAGAGAACCAGGATTCATTGCATCAATGAAACAACAACTAGAACTGGAAAACCTAGAAGACAGAAGACTAAGCTTGAGATTAATATTAATGTACAAGGTGGTTGAGGGGTTGGTGCCGTCGTTGCCACCAGCCGAATACACAAAACAGACAAGACCCACTCGCCAGATAAAACCGAGGCAGTTCAAAGACCATATCACAAAAAACGTTGTAGAAAAAAGAGTCTGTAACAACTCAAGAGGACTGGTCATTACACCGAGTAAGACACCACAGTACCAGTTCTCCTTCTTCGTAGACACTACAATACACTGGAACCACCTACCAGACAAAGTCGTGCATGCGAAATCCGTGGAGGAATTCAAAACCGCCCTCCGGAACCAGCACCAATAAAACCCAAGGCGCTCTCTCTCTACCGTTGTATAAAAACCTATATAGGGCACTACAACGTATTCATACAGAGACAGAGTGTGGGTTACAGTAATCTGTTGAATATAATTATAAGTTTTTAATTCCCGACATATAATTTTCTATTAGATGTTTTTGATATTTTTACTGTATTTCTAAAACAAAATTCAAAATTTAGAAATCCAGTTGTTATGTAGGAGATTTATACAAGAGCACTTTTTAAATAAAATTGATATATGCCATAATGATATTTAAATATAATTTCGTCAACATCATACTCTTACATACCCAGTGATGTATTTTTCTAAGGCCTATATAACTTAATTTGAAACTTTCTCACTCATGTAAGATACGAATATGTGAACATGAACAAAATCAAATCAGCTTGATCAATTTAATAGCATTGACATAAATATTTGTTTCATATAAACATGATTTTGCATACTGAAAAATTTAAGTTTGAAATTGTGTTTTAATCTATAATTTAGATACAATAAGCAAAGGGGACTTTAATTTTCATACACCTCAGACCAGTCATGTTTTTCTCATGTCTCCCACGGGTGATACACAAGCCTTATCTTATATATTTAACCTTGATTCGTTCACCTTTAACTTTATCACAACTCTTCGTTATATGTATCCGTGTCTTTCAGAATTATATAGTACACAAGATCTGTAACACATTTCTGAGGTCAATTTCAGGACAACAACTCTTCATGATCAGGAGGTCAAGTGATTTTCCTAATTCACTGGAGCAAGCGTAACACATGTAACAACATCTATATATAGATCTATCATCAATGATTTTGAACCTTGTACTGCCAACAGGAAAACGAAAGTAATGTTAACAACCATGCATGTGACCTAGCTATATAGCTAGCTTCATCATTGAAGTTTGTCTTTGAACAATTTGCAACTACTTCTCATGAAACATTTAGCAAATTACAACCAAATTAATGATAGTAACACTATGGAATTTGAAACTAGATAATTTGCCATGCAGAAATTAGACAGGTCATTCTAGTAACTTTTAAGGGAATGTAAAAGATTGGAGATTGAAATGTTGAAATATCTTCCCTAAAGAACCTAAACTTTTTAACAAAAATGTCTGTTCTTATTTTAATTTGTGACGGTTTATGTACATTTGTATATGGACATTTTATTCCCATAGTCTAGCATCTAGCTATTGTCACTTTTGTGGCTATGTTATTGAATGTCACATGTCTATGTGGCAAAGAAAGCATGCAGCACTTGATGAACATTAAACAGGCTCAAATTGACAATTCAAATACTAGCCCTGCTACACGAATTCTACAGATTAATGTATCGGTGTACTTTTAGTTATAATGGGATCCTTGGAAGGTTGAAATCGACAAAACATTGACCTTAACTTCAACATCCAGTTATCTCCAAGGTCATTGTCAGGTGATCAAGCTTAAGGTGTACAGCATTATCAGCTGGTCTTGGCCATGAACTCTTCAGAGCTGACTTGATATAGTTTGACAGTGTATAGATGTGTGTCCTCTGGATTGTCTACAATTTGTCCCTCCCTGACCTGGATCTTGTAAAGAGCTCACTCAGTGTGACAACTGTAATATGGCTGATTCATTTACAAGGTTTTGTGAAAGATTGTCTCAAAGGTTGGTGTCCTGTCTTCTCCTCAAGACACGTCCCTGAACTAAATAAAAGATACAATTTGAAGTGTTTTGAGGGTGTACGTATATATAATTTGATCTCATTACCTATGGTGACAGCCACAGATGATTGTGAGATGTAACATCTAGTTGTAGGCTTTCTCTAATCAAAGTGTTTTAAAGCAAATCAACAATTATGTAAGTATAAAATTAAAGTTTGTTTTGAGTTTCCTAAATGTAGGTACATAGCGCTATATAGGTATAATAATAATTTGTAATATTGAAGATTGCTCTGCTAGTATACTATGTTACTTTACACGACAACACATGTTAATTGTTTCAAAATACTTAATCCTATATAAGTTTCCCAGTGACATAAAATTTGTACATGTTTTGCTGCCTGGTTACTAATTATCAAGAGAGGCCAACTTTCTTTGTTTTAATATAAGATGACATTATATACAACATGTGCTTTATCTTTTTAATAAATAATTGATAAATTGCATACCGTAGAATTCTATCATGCTCTGCCTGTATTTTCCTTAAATATGTGACTTTTGGTCTAAATGATCAGGGTATGCGCACTGTAAGTAGTTTTTTTTATTTGTTGCACTTGCTGATGATGCCATTTTCATGCATTTTTGTGAGAAAACGTGAGCATACAGTTACACTAAATTGTATCATATTCATTGAAACTGATAATCGTACACTGGGTCCGTACATAATATGGCATGTCACTGTAATGTATCACTGTTATATGCTACATGGGATTTTTAACTGTCACTGAACACAGAGAGTTCTTCAATCAAAATTTGTCATGATATATATACATGTATTGTATATATTCTTTTTTTGAATGGTTGGACTGCAAAGTTGTAACACATATAGTACATGTACACTTACCGTTCACCTACCGTATTTGACCTAATAAGGGCGCAGGGCGCGGGTAATTGACAGTGGGGGCGCCCTTATTAAGATTAGTTATTCTGAAGTTTTATGAAACAGACTATACCTTATAGCAGAATACCCAAGGTTGTGGAAACGGTAAAATATTCAGTCATAAAAATATTCCAGATGAAGATATCTATTCATTATCATATATTAAGCTTAAACATCACTTGAATACTCCTGTAAACTTGTAAACCATGCCAGCTGATCGTTAGACCAGAGAACGTGTGTTCCACCATTTATGTTCAAATGGAACTCTTTTGTGTTCTATTTATAGAAACAGGGGATTTCCCAGATCATATCAGACATCGTTTTCTTTGACCTCATAATTGATTTACAATGTCTTTTACCAGCTTTCTGTTCTGAACAAAAGTTATTTATCAACAAGAATGAAGTCTTTACTTTATCTTCAAATAAAGATGGTAAGTTATTATTTGTATGTGTGTTTAGTTTTGGGTGCTCTTTGCACTGACATGTCATCTGTAGCCTGTAGGAATACACAAAATGTGGCGAAAACATGTGTTCCAGTTACTTAATTTGCTGAAGAAAATTGAACACATAAAGTAGCAAAATATTTCACATGAATTATTACTTTTGAACACCATTTTGACACTCAGTCAAAGATTTATTTCCTTGAAAAAAGGTAGGGGCGCCCTTATTAGGTCAAATACGGTATATCTACGTGGCCGAGATCATTGAAAAGTTATGGGGTAGTAATGCCAGACCATGTTGGTTTTCCTGGGGCCTGGGTCCTCCTGTTTCCTGCCACATTATAAAAAAAAACTTGTGCTTCCTATATCTTGGCCAACAACTAAATATCATATTTTCAGTATTTTATATACCAGGTATTTCAACACTGTTTTGTTTAATTTTCTGTAATGAAAACTATCATATGTTGCACTACTTACTGTAAAATTCATGTGTATTCTTCAAATATGCCACCGTATATATGTACTGTATATGCAAATTTAAAGGACGGAATAAAAAGATATTTCAAAACGGAAAAAGAGTGATTCAGTGGATATTTGTTCAGTCTGAGTAAAGTACAGATCATCATTATAAACTTTGTTCATAACAGTCATAACATTAACATAGGCCTTATATATATGTATGAAAACAAAAAATGATGATCTGTACTTTCAATTAGATTGATATATGTATGTGTACTTTTTTCGCATTTGTTGTAAAAATATAGTTCTATCGCTTTATGTTTTGTGATTTAATAAATTTTTAATTTTGATGTTTTGCAGAATCATGATCTGGAGGCAAGACATGACCACAAATGTGAGAGAGATGACTGGAACTGGAATACTCAGAGTCTTGTTCGCTGTTCATTGATATTATACCAAGTCACAGACTTTTACATAAAAACTGCAACAAGGTGCTAGTGAAAATGTCACCTCATGCCAAAACGAGCAGCCACGTCGAGGTGCAGGATGAGGTCCAACTGCTTGAAAAGAAATCTTCAGACTCCAGCATGTCTAGTTACTCAGGATTTGGCCGAAGAGCAACAGAAATCAGTATATACATCTGTGATGATGGCCACAAGTTTAACTGTGATGATATTCCTAAAAGTGCATTTGACACTACATATTTAAAAAGTATCACAAGTTTTCAAAATCCACCAAAATCCAAAATGGCCACCTGTTGTTTTGTCTTAGCTATACTGGTTATTGTGACCTTGACAACCATAGCCCTACTCGCTGGTGTTTGTTTACGATCAAAAGATAATGCAGAAACTCTCGTGGCACACGTCGACAACGGAACAGTCACTGATCACAACTTAAGTGATGTTTTGAAGCCGGGGACCAATTTTCCATCATCAGAATCTCCAGAAATTACTTTTGATGAAGATTTAGTAACAAGTCCTGCATCAGCATTGTTCAAGTAATTTGTTGGTAATCTCTTTTTTTGACAAGGGGAGATAATCAGTATTTTCTATTTATAGCATGTCTCACAGCAATGTCTCAACTTAATATTTTTGTGAAGATGATTGTTATTTTTTATTTATGTTAAACTTAATTAGCACAAACTATTAACTGTGATACAAATATTTAAAGTATTTGTTTAAAGCACATTTGATATGTTAAGCTGTTGTTTTAAAAACACTTCTATTGGGTGTTTTTTAAAGATTTTTTGTACAACGTACATATATATATATGTATATATAAAATAGTACTCAAACTGTTGATAATTCAGGAATGAATCGTTGAATTTCTACTCTGTAGTTCTGTTAAATACTTGCAATTGTCTTGCAATAAGCCCACTGCCTAAAGTATATAATATAGAGCTGTTATATATTTTGATCATGAGTAAATTAAGGGGTTTTGTTTTGGCCTAATTGAGAAGATATCATTACATATACATGTACTGTGATTAACTCTATCAAATACACAAGTATTTTATATATACATAACTAAATACAGAAATGTGTTGAAATTAAATTTAATTTCAATTAGAACAAAGTAAATTAGTACAGGAAAAAGTGATTGCTGAATTAAAACTAGAATCCAATTATATATACCTCTAGGTACTAGACTAGTACAGGAAAATGATTTCAGTATTTCTTTATGGACATTAAAACTTGACATGTAAATATGAATGCACATGTACCAGTAATGGGATGAGAATACTTGTATTTCATGTATATTATGAAATTTAATCAGTAAGCAGTTGAGATATAAACAATTAGATTATCTTTAAATCAAAAAGCCTTTTGTTAAAAGGGAAAAAACAACTCCTGTGGCATAGCATCTTTTTTATCATGAACAAATGAACATGATGACATGTCCAGCCTTTCAAAAAACTTGTTGTTTCTGTAAGCTTAAGTCTGGTATTGGAGCATAATACATAACGATACGATGCTGTGGTTTGTACAGCTGTAAATGTTATTCTGTATTTTATGTTGTAGATATCCCTGTTAACCTTGATACAACATCGGTTGTCCCTTGGTCTCCTATATATAAAACCTTGATACAATGTCTCTCTCATTTATATACATTTAAACCTGTGTAGAATATATGTCCCTCACTTATATACAGAGAAACCTTAATTTCATGTTCTTCATTTATAAATTAGATACAGTACAACCTTGATATAATGTTCCTCGCTTATACACAGTAAATCCTTGATGTAATGTCCTGCGTTTATAAAGTAAAACCTCAATATAATGCCCCTTGTTTAATATACAGTAAAACCTTGATATAATGTACATGTCCCTCGTTTATAAAGTAATTAAAACCTTGATATAATGTTCCTCGCTTATACACAGTAAAACCTTGATATAACGTTCCTCGCTTATAGACAGTAAAACCTTGATATAATACCCCTCGTTTATATACAGTAAATCTTGATATAACGCCCCTCGTTTATTCACAGTAAAACCTTGATATAATGTCCCTCCTTTATTCACAGTAAAACCTTGATATAATACCTCTCGTTTATATACAGTAAAACCTTGATCTACATATATGTATCCTGTAATTTAATCAGAACGTCAATATAAAATCATCCTAATGTCAACTCATCAACAATTCCACTCGACTATCATTTTACCTGAGAACTTCATTATAACAGCATTTAAGCTTGTTGATACTATAAATGTATGTAATTAATTTAATGTTCCATTCAAAATTGATGTCCATTTTTAGATTGTCTCCCAAAGCTAGAAGTTTGTAGTTTTACTTATATGAAGAAAACACCTTGAATATCTGGTCAATTGTAGATTTTATTTGATTTTTTATACATTTTTTTATCATATTTGTTTTATTGTAAATTTTAAGCAGAAATAATACTGATATTTAAACTACAATATAATGATGTTCATTGATATTACACTATCATCTCTGTAAAATTTAAAGCTTTTTTAATTTCATTACTGTTCATGTCAATTTATTGCAAGTTATTTCAAGACTCCCTCATCTGTACACATACATCCCTGACAATTTTTATTTTGATCTCATTTGTTGTGTTGAGAGTACTTTTGCTATATCAAATGTAAAGTTCAAGAGACCCATGTCTTGGGTTTAAGGTCTATGTCTTATTCAGAGTATCAGAAGTTTTCATTGATGAAGAGTTAATTAAAGAACCAATATCACAATGTTTGTAGCCGTAAATTCGGGGTTAAGGTCAAACTGATATGGAAGTATTTTTATGAACCAAAATTGGTGTTTTATACCCGGTACATGAATCATACATCAAGGTCAAGGTCTCAAGCTTGTATTCAATTTAAGATAAATATTAGTAATATTAATCAATTGAACGGGATGTTGGAGACATATAGCATCAGACTCGGTCTCTGACCCTCACGACAGCTAGAGTATATATTCAATAGAGCGTAACGTTTGGGACATAGAGCATCAGACTCGGTTTCTGATCCTCACGACAGCTAGAGTATATATTCAATTGAGCGTGACGATTGGGACATAGAGCATCAGACTCGGTTTCTGATCCTCACGACAGCTAGAGTATATATTCAATAGAGCGTAACGTTTGGGACATAGAGCATCAGACTCGGTTTCTGATCCTCACGACAGCTAGAGTATATATTAATTGAGAGTGACGTTTGGGGCATAGAACATCAGACTCAGTCTCTGATCCTCACGACAGCAAGAGCATATTACT
The DNA here is from genome assembly GCF_902652985.1 of Pecten maximus. NCBI lineage: Eukaryota > Metazoa > Mollusca > Bivalvia > Pectinida > Pectinidae > Pecten > Pecten maximus. The sequence continues at coordinate 15,613,159 of NC_047024.1, forward strand.
ATTCAATAGAGAGTGACGTTTAGGACATAGAGCTTCAAAATCAGTCCTTTATTAGCTCGTCTCTTCGAAGAAGAGTGAGAGCTTATGTCGTCACTCCGGCGTCGGCGTTGGTTTTCCAAATGTTAAATTTTTGGTGCAAGTGTTGAAAGGCATAGTAATTTATGGTAATATGGTCCCTGTGGGGGTCAAACTATCCCCTGCCGGAGTTAAACTAAAAGATTTTTTGGAAAAAAAACAGATTTTTGAAAATTTTTGGACTTAGAATATTTCTGCGTTAAGTTTTTGGTGCAAGTGTTGAAAGGTATTAATACACCACTTCATAATTGTACTAGGGTGCTGATAATTGGCAATAGAGTCCCTCTGGGGTTAGACTATCCCCTGCCAGAGTTAAACTAAAAGATTTTTTGGGGAAAAAACCAGAATTTTCAAATTTTTGGACTTAGAATATTTCTGCGTTAAGTTTTTGGTGCAAGTGTTGAAAGGTATTAATACATCACTTTATAATTGTACTAGGGTGCTGATAATTGGTAATCGACTCCCTCTTGGGTTAAACTATCCCCTGCCGGAGTTAAACTAAAATATTTTTTTGGGAAAAAAACTGAATTTTCAAATTTTTGGACTTAGAATATTTCTGTGTTAAGTTTTTGGTGCAAGTGTTGAAAGGTATTAATACACCACTTTATAATTGTACTAGGGTGCTGATAATTGGTAATAGACTCCCTCTTGGGTTAAGCTATCCCCTGCCGGAGTTAAACTAAAAGATTTTTTTGGGAAAAAAACAGAATTTTCAAATTTTTGGACTTAGAATATTTCTGCGTTAAGTTTTTGGTGCAAGTGTTAAGAGGTTTTAATACATCACTTTATAATTGTACTAGGGTGCTGATATTTGGTAAAAGAGTCCCTATGGAGTTACACTATCCCTTCTTGGGGTGAAACTGAAAATAAAACAATGTGAAAATGCTCACAATAGACAATTTATACCGATCCACATTTTTCAAGGGAGACAACTCTCATCAGGATAATATTTTGTCAAAAAATTGAAGAAATATGTCCAAAAGCAATTACATTTGTATTTAATATATTCATTTAATCTACAACAGCAAAGCTTGTCTCCCAAGGTTTGTCAATAAATAATTTATATATATATAAATTCGTATGGTTTTGAAAATTGCATGAATTCACAAAGCATAATCTGATCAAGTAAACAATATAAATATTATTAATGCAATTTGCGAAACCAGTCCAATTAATATATTTTAATTATTTATTGACAAACATTTGTGAGACGAGCTATGCTGTTCTCCAACAGCTCTTGTTAGTTATTTTATTACTCGGGACCATATAGGGACTTGGCAAAAATTCCCAACCCAATATGCAGTTATTCATTTATATTAAAATGGGTCATTTTCTTAGTTTTGTTTATTCGATATTTCCAGAATTCCTATGGGTATACCAACAAAATTTTGAGTCCATGACCCAGGATTAGGATGTAGAATTTTCACTGTATGTGTTACATACATATAGACTGTAGATTAGGAATTACATGTAGTGCCAAATCTCTGCTCAATACAGATTATGGCTGACATATGTCTTTATAAGATCAGTACTTATTATTTATTAGTTTCCCTCGTTCCAATTAATACCAGCACCTCATGATCAATGTGTACGAACATGGGTGGAAGAGGTCTGGTGGTGCTCTCATATTTTTGGTGCTTTTATTATTTTGATATATTTTATTGTTTACATTTTCAACTTGTGTTCATATATATGCATGTGTGTTTCACTTGTTATTGCTTCACATGTACACACATGTACACACATGTACAATTCCAAAAAAGTTGTCCCAAGTCATTGTCCAAATGAGTGTCATGGTGATAATGTCTTCACAAAGCACATGTTATTTCTGAAAATTCTGAAAATCAAGGATCAACAGCTTTAAATGATTCCCATGAGAATATTTATCTCAAATTTATATACATATTGTTTGTCTGATTTGTTTCTTCGCTTCGAGTGAGGATTTTCAATACCAATAAAGAATTGTGTTCAAATTTGTCTTGCTTCTGATCACAATTAGCAATTCAGGCAAATTTAAAATGGTGTAAATATCTGGCTTGTATCCGTAGTTGATAGCGAGTTTGAAATTACGGTATGATACATTTGGGTCGGGAAAGAATTAAGATAGGGGGCGCTCGTGTTGACTTCTTACAAAGGTGAACACAAAAATTTTCATTGCACATCATTGAAGGGTACATCAATCTAATTAAAGTCATATCATGTTTCAATCCTGACTTGGACCTTACAAAGTTCAGGAAAAAAACTGGAATGCTTAAATTTAAGTGAGAATAGAATATATACATGTGTACAGGGAGTTAGTATGTGTAGCTTGGGTGCAGTTTCTGTCACTCAGCTGTCAGATAATACTGCTTTGGGTAAGATAAATCAAGATGAAATACCATGCAGAAGATGCAGGATCGTTTTCTGTCGGGGCACTTGTCAGGACTTTGTTATTCAATATTGTCTGTGAATGCTGTAGATGTTTCTTAAAAATGAAACTATGTACATATATGGTTATAAGCATTGTTATATTTTATCATTTTTACATGAAACTATCTATGATAATGATGCAAGTTCCATTAAAATATTTTCCAAAAGTGTCGGCCATTTTATTATTGTCATTTTTAGCTCACTTGCCGTGGTGCGGCGTCCGGCGTCAACTTTTTCAGTTAAACAACTTCTTCTCAATAACCAAGATGCCCAGGGACTTGATATTGGGCCTGTAGCATGCTGGGGTGAAGGGCTACAAAGTTTGTTCAAATAAATGACCTTGACCTTCATTCAAGGTCACATGGGTCAAATAGGCTATAATCTTCAAACAACTTCTTTTCAATAACCAAGACGCCCAGGGACTTGATATTGGGCCTGTAGCATGCTGGGTTGAAGGGCTACAAAGTTTGTTCAAATAAATGACCTTGACCTTCATTCAAGGTCACATGGGTCAAATATGCTATAATCTTCAAACGACTTCTTCTCAATAACCAAGAGGCCCAGGGACTTGATATTGGGCCTGTAGCATGCTGGGGTGAAGGGCTACAACGTTTATTCAAATAAATGACCTTGACCTACATTCAAGGTTACAGGGGTGAAATCGGCTTAAATCTAAGGACTAGAATATTTATTATTATGAGTAAACCTAGCTTACTATGATATTTGAATAAAGAGGTAATCAACATAGTATCTGTAGAAATGACCTCAATCAACTTCAAAGCTGCTGTAGAGCCAGGTGAGTGATACAGGCCCATTGGGCCTCTTGTATTATCTGATAGCATCAATTAATTATCTTACTGCGATGTAAGATGGAAAATTTCAAAAATCTTCTTAAGACCAAGATATGGTAGAATCAGATACTCTTCATTGACGGAAGGGTCTTAGGGTTTTCTGATCAACATCTTTGTTCGGGTTTGGTGACCAGGGCCCAGTTGTTCAAAAGGTGATTAGGCTAATCACAGTTTAACAACATCAAAATCTTGATAAAATAATTTCTGTTAAAACTCATTTGACAAAATTTTCTGAAACTATAACACCTATCAGTCAGTCTCTTCGATTTCATACTGTACCTACTGATTTTGAAGAATATACAAGATGTATATACATATGATTTGAAGTAAATGAGATTTTCACTAATCAAGTGATTAAGCTAATCATCTTTGACTTTTGAACCTGATCTTCAAAAAGACTAATTTTCAGCTTTTCTGAGAAAGATCTGCTTCCTCTTCTAGATTAAAAGAACACAGAAAACATTAAAAGATTGATAGAACAATTTGTTACCATGGGCATGTCAATAGTCTTTTAGAAGATCTTAATGTAATTGTCACAAAACTCAACAAAGATCAGAAATTCTATATGTTTTATGGGCGCTAGTCAAATGTTCAAAGATAAACAGACGATTCATAAACGATAGAAACGATTCACTTTCGGTATTAACATTGACTCCGGAAATAGTGTCCTAGTTGTAAAATGTAATAAGTTTGATTCGCTATCACGTCCGTGGAGGTTACATCAGAGACGTGTATATCGGATACAAGTCTCTGGTTACATGTACATGTATGTTGTCGGTCACCTGATATGAAGAACGAAAGTCAAAATGAGATTTGGAGACGGTTCAGTCGAGTTCGACCACTGCCCACTGTCTCATTCTTGTGTTATGTGTTAAGTTATAACAAACACTGTAAGTAAGTTGATTGATAATCTTTAATATCAGAGTGATAAACGTATCGCATTGCATGTTCACGGATTTAAATATAGTCTTACACAAGTCCGTGGTATTACATACAATGTGTTCACAGATTTAGATAAAATCTTATACAAGTCCGTGGTATTGCATACAATGTATCACAATGTATGTTCACAGATTTAAATATAGTCTTATACAAGTCCGTGGTATTACATACAATGTATCACAATGCATGTTCATGGATTTAGATAAAATCTTATATAAGTCCGTGGTATAACATACAATGTATCACAATGTATGTTCACAGATTTAGATAAAATCTTATACAAGTCCGTGGTATTACATACAATGTATCACAATGTATGTTCACAGATTTAGATAAAATCTTATATAAGTCCGTGGTATTACATACAATGTATCACAATGTATGTTCACAGATTTAGATAAAATCTTATATAAGTCCGTGGTATTACATACAATGTATCACAATGTATGTTCACAGATTTAGATAAAATCTTATATAAGTCCGTGGTATTACATACAATGTATCACAATGTATGTTCACAGATTTAGATAAAATCTTATACAAGTCCGTGGCATTACATACAATGTATCACAATGTATGTTCACAGATTTAGATAAAATCTTATACAAGTCCGTGATATTACATACAATGTATGTTCACGGATTTAGATAAAATCTTATACAAGTCCGTGGTATTACATACAATGTATCACAATGTATGTTCACAGATTTAGATAAAATCTTATACAAGTCCGTGATATTACATACAATGTATGTTCACGGATTTAGATAAAAACTGATATAAGTCCGTGGTATTACATACAATGTATGTTCACGGATTTAGATAAAAACTGATATAAGTCCGTGGTATTACATACAATGTATCACAATTTATGTTCATGGATTTAGATAAAAACTGATTTAAATCCGTGATATTATATACAATGTATCACAATGTATGTTCAGGGATTTAGATAAAATCTTATATAAGTCCGTGGTATTACATACAATGTATCGCAATGTATGTAATTATAAATCCGTGATATTATATACAACAAATGAGTAAGAACGCAACGTCAATATAAAAAATATAAAAGACGTCGCGTGACTAATAATAATAAACAAAGGAGTTATGATATTGAATATAATGTGATTTTGATTAAATTGGATAATATAAATGTAAATAATACATATACATAAAACATATATATATATATAACTTGTAAATATAAACGATCTTCATCAGTGGATTCTGTTGCGTCCTGAATGTAAACGTTATACACTCTCCCATTATGATATCCAGGTATTGACTTTGATTACTCTCATATCAAATGTACATGTAATGCATCAAAAACATAAAAATAAACCTAAGTATGAGAATAATCTTCAAGGTAAATGAATGTCTTTAATGAACCCGAAGATGATACTGTGTTTTACACACCCAATTTTGACAAGAAGAGGCATACAATTTGAAATCAAACAATTTCACAGAAATGTCCAACATCTCCAAGCAAGAAACGAATTCAACTTTCAGTCTATGAGTACGTTTTTCATACATTAATTACAAGCATTGATTTTTTTTTAGCCAAGACCCCAATTCAATAAAATATATATTCTATTAGCTTCTAGTCAGGTAAGATATTTAATTTCCAGTCAAATTAAAGAATGATCCAGTTTCTAACCAAGGACTTAAACATACTACATATTACCAGGTATTCACATCTTCAGACTTTCACGCAGCATCAGTTAGTCTAATCGGTCTCCATGACAACGCACGTACACACAAGGGACGCGACTCTATACACATATGGAAAATAGTCGAGTACAATATAAACATTTGATTTGTCTGTATATCTTAATACTTAACATAGATGTATTTCTATTTTTTATAAAGAATACAAATATACAGAATTTGTGAAAAAAACACTAAAGGTATTCATTTAAACTTTTAAAGAATATAAAATATATGTTTTAAAAATCTGTAAACTCTGAAGAAAACAGTTACTAGTATATAAGAACTTTGAAATAAACATAGTTGAACTATCAATGGAAAATATTGGTGCATTTACAACCAAATGCGTCACAATTGTATCTACTTTGTAGATGAAGCCACATTTTCCCATGATTTGTTTTTGTTGACCCGTTTGTGAAATGGAATCATCCCTCAATGAACGATGACCGGTCCTTTGCTTGCTCGCTCTCGTAAAACGTGTATTCATGAGCAGGAAGTCCGCTTCGGCCCAAGTGATAGTTGTCATATGGTCTAAAAGAAACATAAATAATATATAATTACGTAATGATTGAGGATTATCAAAGTTTACAGCTGTTCAATTTCACCATTAAGTTCTTTTGAAAAAAAAAAAAAAAAAAAAATTTACAGTTCAGCATTTACTAATTACAGCAGTTTCTAATATCTTATTTGTAACATGATAATGATAATAACAATTACCGCATTGAATTTCCCATCGGGACAATGGCCATCGAGGGGTCACTAAAATAAAAATAAAAATAAATATACATATTTATAGGATCACTTCTAACTTGTGTAACTGTTCCATGTTCAATGTCTAAATGTGATAGTTTATAATCTACTCTTAATAAAGGGGCGGAATGCATCGAAAATTCGACAATTTACTTGCCTGTTCTGTTGCCATTAAAACACGACCAATTATATATAGATATTAATAAAATAAAAAAACCAACTCTCCGTTAGCGCTTTCGACGCGTCATGACGCGACGAAAGCGCTAACGGAGAGTTTTTTGGTTTTTTTTTACTTTTATAATTCGTCCGTAAGGATAAAAACAATTTATTATCTAGATATTAATATATATATATAACATAGAAACACATATGACGAAGGAAAACAACTTTTTGACTCGTGCCCTGACCGGGCCTCGAACTCACGATCTACGGCACCCAATCGCCTAGCCAGAAATACCCGCAGGTTATACCGCTGCGTCACATTGGCGTTCTTGAAAAAGAACGTTTCAATGGCGCAGTGATGGTCGGCCCGATACGCTGACCGTCACTTATCATTTTGGAAGTCGTCTACTAGATGATATGAATACTAGTACCTGGATCTCAATGTATCATATATTATCAATATTTCTCTGGTACAACTACGATAGGAAATTCAAATCAATATCTTCGGATCACCAACACATACTGTATATGATACATTGTACTGATAAATAGATACATAACATAGAAACACAAATGACGAAGAAAGACAACTTTTTGACCCTGACCGGGCCTCGAACTCACGATCTACAGCACCCAATAGCCTAGCCAGAAATACCCGCAGGTTACATTTTAATATATATATATAGTATACCGGTATGTGTGAACTATTTCTTATACGATACCAGATTGTCTAGCCTTGCCATATATATGTATCTCGGGCCATAAATTATGAAAATTCATTTGTCCCGAATTCTCACACAAGGGTTTATTCAATTTATAATATGGACCGAGGGTTGGTAATCCGTGCCAAAAGTAGACCGTATACGTATGCCCTTTTATAGAATCAGTCACCATTGTGAGATGTAGATTTCACATGCTTAGTAGGAGGCTAATTGTGGTAAATTCAAGATTTGTATATTTTGATATTATAATTTTATGGTGCTGCGTTAACAATAGGCCACGATCACCAAGATCTCCACGATCTCTACGGTTCCAAAAAAGCTTGGGGCTCAATGGTTTTTTCTACGTTTCGTTACGTGTTGCTATCAGTTTCCCTACGCTCTCAGAACGTTTTGTTACGAAGTCAACGCGATTAAGGTCAATAACTGACACGATTTCCAGCACGTTTCCTCACGTTCTCTTACGACCACCACGATATGCTTTCACGTTTGGTCACGTTCTGTTAAGTTCTATTAAGATCTCTTAATATTAAGATCTGTTAAGATCTCTCCCGTTCATGAAGCTCTGTTACGATTTATGTCCACGATCCTATATAAAAAAAGGAGGTTGGCGTTACCCTCTCATACACTGTAGTTGCTCGAAAGAAAATGATACAACAATAGCATGGCACAGAATACGACAGGGAAGCACAGAGAGAGAAGACAAGAAGAAGGTCAAGATCTTGTGGGATGATACCATGATTGAGTGTAGACAGAAGGCACCAGTCGGGATATTATTTAGAACTTCTAAACACAGAACAATTGAACCTTGAAGGAATCTTGTTTTGAAATTCTCCAAGATCCCCTACAACAGCGCATCACGTTCTGTAAAGATCTACAACACTCTAGTACGATTCCCATGTTCTATTCCTTTGTCCCACGATTTAGTGACAAATCTGGATAATTGTGGCATTTTGAAGCGATCCTTACGATCATCGCAACTCCGCCAAGTTCCCACACGATTACTACGATTCGACCCCGCGACTCTCCACGATTCACCACGACCCGCCACGACCCTCCACGATCCACCACGGCACTCCACGATCATCATGACCCTCCACGATCCACCACGGCACTCCACGATCATCATGACCCACCACGACTCTCCACGATCCACCACGGCCCTCCACGATTAACCACGGCACTCCACGATCATCATGACCCACCACGACCCTCCACGATCCACCACGGCACTCCACGATCCACCACGGCACTCCACGATCATCATGACCCACCACGACCCTCCACGATCCACCACGGCACTCCACGATCATCATGACCCTCCACGATCCACCACCGCACTCCACGATCATCATTACCCACCTCGACTCTCCACGATCCACCACGGCCCTTAACGATCCACCACGACCCTCCACGACCCATCACAACCCACCACGACCCTCCACGATCCACCACGGCCCACCACTTGACCTTCCAAGATTCACCACGATCATCACGACCCTCCACGACAAACCACGACCCTACACGACCCTACACGACCCTCTACGATCATTACGACCCTCCACGATCCACAACGACTTCACGACCCTCCACGAACCTCCACGACCCACCACGACTTCACGACCCCCCACGATCCACTAAGACCCTCCACGACCCTCCACGATCCACAACGACTTCAAGACCTTCCACGAACCTCCACGACCCACCACGACTTCACGACCCTCCACGATCCACCAAGACCCTCCCCGACCCTCCACGATCCACCAAGACCCCCCTACGACCCTCCACGATCCACCAAGACCCTCCACGACACTCCTTGATCCACCAAGACCCTCCACGACCCTCTACGATCATTACGGCCCTCCACGACCCACCAAGACCCTTCCCTCTCCGCGATCATTACGACCCTCCACGACCCTCCACGACCCTCCATGACCCACCACGGCCCTCCACGACCCACCAAGACCCTTCACGTCCCTCCACGACTCTCCGCGATCATTACGATTCTCTCAAATCGTGGACATCGTGGACATCATGCCCTAGTGTAAACGCAGCAGATACCACAATTTGTACTGATGAGCCAAACACACTGTAAATCATTCTCTCATGAAAGGTACGACCAAATTGGTGACGTTATCAAACGTTGACATAATTACCCAGCAAAAAATGATGTTATTGTTTGTTTCCTTTTTTTTTTACCGATGATGGTGTTTTAATGACATTTGATACATGGTTAACACCTGTAAAGTGTGGAAGATATCTTTCTCTTACGCCAGAAAATGATATCCACAATTTTCTTAACTCATTCTAGATTGAGCATTTCGTCACGTTAACAATAACATGACGTCACGGCGACGCTTCAATCACATCACATCATTGCACTGATATAATGTCAATATTACATACATACGAGGGTAAACAAGGTAAGAGAAAAATAATCATTCACCTCCATGGAAGTGATACAGGAGAAAGGGGAATCTCAACCCTCGGGGTAAAGATACTTAATTCTTTGAACTAATGTGAAATTATACTTAAACAATTTCATGTACTTCGTGCTCACAACAACAACAACAACAACAACAACTCCGGATCAATACGTAGCATATCTTGCATATAACAAAATCTTATCTTATATACGGTCGTTACGTAACACATACCTCATCATCATTGGCGGAGGTGAAACCATTGTCATTGGAGCTGGTGTTGGCTTTCGTGTGTAAACCTTCGTCACTTTCGGTTTGGCATCTGTAACAAGAGTTAGCAATTCACTTGTATCAAAAGCGTCATTAATGAGGAATAAGGAGCTGACGGTTTGGATAAAATCATAGAAATTTATAGAAAGAAAAAATAATGAGGTACATCAACACTATTAAATATGGCTCAAAATTTTATGTTATTTAAGGATTACCTTGGAAATTATTTTATTTTATAACACAAAAAATTCCGGAGTGTACTCAAATCATTGTTTATTTTAATAACACTCCATTTTTTAAACTTCATAACATCAAGAATATATTCAAGGTAATCCTTATAATTTAATATATACCCTGCAAAAATAACTTTATTCGTGGACTCTTTTCTTTTACAAATGATTACGCTCAATCCGCCAATCAAAAGTGACGTTATCAACGGCGAAGACTTTTTTTAAGGTTATGGACTGATACGTAAATTTCTAAGCCAATGAAAATGCTCGTTACAAAAAAGATTATATATACGTAACGTATGCTTTACTCTCAATATTCAGAGTAGAGTTATTTCTGCTTGTGAACTAATAATGATTGTGGGTTTCTTGACCAAACGCACACTCAATTACTCGTCATAACGAGCCAAATAATGCGAGAAATCCACTGTGATAGCTAGAGAAAAATCTTTTTGTTTCAAAGCTTGACAAAGACGTAGAGCGTGACTAAACCAGATTTCAGTATTCAGAAAAATATACTATCAGTGTTTAGTTTTGATTTCAAAATATCTACTTACTAGTACGTGCCATACAGCACACACAGATTATGATGAGAATGAGAAGCAGGACGGCAATGGCCACGGCTATTGCAATAATCGTTTCCGTTGTCAATGCAGGAGCTGCTGTCGGTGCCAACGTCGTGGTCACAGCTCCTATACAATAAATATGTAAAAATGAAAATATGAATAAAAAGCAGGCCAACATATAAAATATTTTTTGCTCATTGATAATATGACAAAGTTTGTTACGTTTTGAATTTTAACTGAAAAAAGCAAAATAAAATGAAATAAAAGAGTAAACTGAGCAGGCTCACAATGCTTCTTCATAATTAATATAAAAGAAATATAAAAAAAATGTCTAGGATTTAACAAGGCATCTTGTACGTAAACTTTTATCATTATTTAAAGAGGTCAAGTGTGCAAACTTTAACCTTTAAACTTTACAGATTACCACCAATATCCAATTAGGCGCATATATAGAGCTTACTTGATTACCAATATACCCATTTACCCTTTATTAAGTCAGGTATTCAAATATAATGTTGTTTATATTAAAAGTCAGGTGCAGCACTGCGCATGTCGCGTTTTCAAAGGTCTCATACAAACCTGACCGAAGGTTGAACGTTATGGCCGATGATTCGCCAATAGAATTGGTTGCATAGCAACTGTATGCGCCATAGTCACTATTGGACGCCACCGTGACGACGTAAGTAAGTCCAGTCGCGCCTGCAATATTGGTGTTGCCCTTTGTCCACCTGTATGTCTCGACAGCAGGATTGGCGATAGTGTTACAGGTCAAGGTCCTTGGGTCATTCATACCAATGACCATCGTTTGTTCCTCATTAGTAACAGTACTGATTGGCTTGTCTGAAATGGTAGATTTTTTTTGTTTTTGTTTTTTTTTATTTTTTGTTGATAAATCAAAGGTGTAGTAAGAATTATAATAGTCATTATCAACATGCAAGTTCAATTACTTTGTAAATTAGAGAGAAAATATAAGCAATATTTTCATTTTTATATAAACACATGTATTCTGTCCACGATTCACGTTTTGGACTGTACGTCATTCGATACGAATATCTATGTAAATGATTTGATCATTTAAATGATTGATATTTAATTTTATCATTAATTTAAAACTAGTACAAAATGCGATCTTGTAGGATTAAAAGGATACAAAAATCCACTTAAACGTCAACTTTTTGACGATTTGAAAGAATATAGATATAATCATACTTATTGATATACTGTTCGATAAATGTTTATTCGAACGATATCTTACATTGGATGTTGACAGTAAGAGTTGCTGAGGCTGAACCGCGGGCATTAGTTGCAGTACAGACGTATTCGCCAATGTGACCACGGTCCACGTTCTGGACGGACAGCGTTTGGACTGTTGATACGACCTGTTGTGTGCTCTTTTTGACCCATTTGTAGGTTGGAGCAGGGTTGGCCTCCGCTGAGCACGTTGACGAAAATGACTGTTGCTCCCTCCTCGTAACTGTAGCTGGGTTGACCACTATGTTTGTTGGTGCGACTAAATAAAAAAAATATTGCATGTGAACAGCGGTTTTAACGAACTTCAAATAATTATCAAGCTTGTGTCTAGCTATTGTAACGGATACACTGTCATTCACCGTGTCATCACGAACCATTCAAATTATCACGTTCCTTTTTATGACAACGACAAACCATGGATGACCTCAGAACTTCGAAAAGATTTAAGAATTATAGACAGATTACATAAAATAGCGAGGTCAACCAAACGTCTAGTAGATATTAAAAAAATTAAAACTCAGCGAAACAGGGTAAATAATATGAAAAAAAACATGCTCGTATTGTCTTTTATGAAAATGTTCATGATATGATTGATAGGTACTCGTCTTCTGATCCTAAATTGTACTGGAAGTTGATTAAGAGGTTAATCAAAACGTCTGACACTTCTCAATCTATACCATCCTTGGTTGACCCTTCTACAAATGACATAGTTACTAGAGATGAAGATAAAGCTGAAATATTGAATAAATATTTTTGTAGTATTACAAGAGTTGATGACAAAAATAATGATGTTCCGACTATTGTACCTAGAACTGACAAATCATTTGATTCTATTAGAATAAATTCAACTGAAATACGTGATGTTCTCCAGATTTGAAGCTCGGCAAGACCTCAGATGAAGATGGAATTAGTCATCATGTGCTTAAATATACTGCTCGTACTGTTTGTGTTTCCCTAGAAATAATATTTAATATGTCATTATCATCAGGAATTTATCCCAATAAATGGAAACTAGCAAATGTAATGCCATTGTTTAAAAAAGGTAATAGACATTCTCCATCGAACTATAGACCAATTTCATTACTTTCTACTGTTGGTAAAGTTTTTGAAAGAGTGATTTTTAAACATCTGTATAATTTCTTTTTAGAAAATAATTTATTTTATAGGTATCAGTCTGGTTTTATGCATGGTCATTCTACAGTGTACCAGCTCATTGATATTTATCACCAAATATGTACTGCGCTTGAGGAAAGAAAACACACATGCATTGTATTTTTGTGACATATCGAAAGCTTTCGATAGAGTATGGTATAAGGGTCTTAGTGCTAAGTTAAAATTTTATGGTATTTCAGATGAATTGTATATATGGTTAGAAAATTATTTGTCACAAAGATACCAACAGTTTTTTTAAACAGTTCTTTTTCTACATTAGCTCTAATTGAAGCAGGTGTTCCTCAAGGTTCTATTCTAGGTCTACTACTTTTTCTTATATTCATAAATGACATTGCAGATATTTTTTAATCTACATTTCGTCTTTTTGCAGACGACAGATCTTTGATTAAATCATCTTCGTCATGTCGACACATACAAGAAACTTTAAATAGAGATCTGAGATTCTCAATAACTGGTCTAAAGCATGGTAAGTGTATTTTAATTCTCAAAAAACAGATGTATTATTTATTTTGCAATCTATAGATATTGATGAAAACTTAGACCTTGAGTTTGATGGAAAAGTTTTGAATTTAACAGACTGTCATAAGCATTTAGGTGTTGTTTTTAATCTGCTCTTTTAAAGCTGCTCGCATTATATTAGGACTGCCTTCTTATACACCGATTAATATTTTGTATGACGAAACAGGACTTGAAACATTAGCTAACCGTAGAAAAAAGAGGAAACTACAGTTGTTGTATAAGATCGATAATAAATTTACTCCTGATTATCAGAATACCCTTTTACCACCTATAATTGGAGAAAATATCAACTATGCTCTACGTAACAAGTATGACTATAGAATTCCGCGATTCCGGTTCTTTCTTACTAACTCGTCTTTTATACCGTCTACCCTTCATTGTTGGAATAATTTAGATAAATCAGTTCGTTCCTTACCGTCCTTGCAGTCGTTTAAATTATCATTATAGAAAAATGTCCAGTCACGTCCTCCAGTGCATTTTAAATTTGGGAATCGTAAACTTGATATATTGCATACCAAACTAAGACACCAATGTAGTTCCCTTAATTATGATCTCTTTAGAGTAAACCTTGTAGAAAACGCAGCTTGTATTTGTGGTCATCCTTGTGAGAATGCCTTTTACTTTTTATGGAATGTCACCTTTTTACTAACGAAAGGAATATTCTGTTGCAAAACTTAAATAATCTGAATGTTACAATTAGGTTAGAAGTTATGTTAAATGGAAACTCATAAATTTCCGTTGACCTTAATAAAAATATCTTTACATATGTGCATTATTTCATCAAATCCAGTAATAGGTTTTGAATTTTGTAATTGGATCAGTTTATTTGGTAAACCGTATATTTCATCGTTTTTGTCATCATCGATGTAAATGTAACTATGCCTTGTAATACACTGTATATATGTTGGGAGAAGGCGTTGATAAGTCTTGGTAACTTGTGCGTAATCCCGTGTCTGTTTTGAGAATAAATATGTTTAAACTAAAAAAACTATTTTTATGGCAACATGTTTTACATATTTGCTTCTCTTTTCTCAGTTTCTCTTTTGTTATTTGTCCGTGCGTCCGTCTGTCTTTTTAGATTATTAAAAAAAACTCCGAATTTTAGAGGATTTTATAAAAAAAAAAAAAAAACACGAGATGTCAACTCCATTAACAAAAATATGAAAGTTAGGTACAACAGAGCCAAAATGAATTGAACTGAACAATGAAGCTGTTTTGTTCTTTTACGAAGGACCTAAAGTTTTGATACCTAGAAGGCGGCCAAAGCCTGGAAATAGATTGTAGGTCGAAAGTGAAATCAGGATAAGGAGATGTGTATTGTGTAATACCTACCAGAAACTACCAAACTGGTGAGTTCACTCTGACCAGAACCCACTGAGTTGGATGCGTGACATCTATAGCTTCCTTCATCTGAACTTATCAAATTCTTGATAGTCAAAGACGGGTTCGTTGGAACTGATCCTGAGTACTTTGGAGCCGCCGCTGTGATTTGGTTCACTGCTCCGCTGACGGTCCTTGTCCAATACACTGACGTCACGGTTGGGTTGGCCACGATATTACATAGTAGTACCACTTCGCCTCCAAGGTCCACTGCGTATGCGGACACAGGTACGCTGACAGTTGGGCTGGCTTTAGAAGGATAAGAAAAAATTGAAAAATAATCAGGAACCATTTAAATCAGATATCTTACGAAATGGAAATAAAATTCAAATAAAACGAGATTGTGGAATTAAGAGAGCAAACAATTGCTGTAAAATGATGGTAACCTTGTTGTGGCCAAATGAGGTCACAGTTGCATTATTCTGGCGATATTACACAAGTAACGTTGACGAATTAATCAATCATCCAGGGATGTCTTCTAACTGTAGGGGCGCTATTTCTCCGCGAATACAGGCTTGTTATCGAAACTGTTTTCTTGTTATAAAAACACAATGAAATACAACATATGATGAAAACCATAATTTTAAATCATTATGTATTCCATTGTACCGTGTCCCATTGTCAAGACCTATTTCTTATGTTAAGCATATGGCTCAACCCGACTTTGACCTACATTTTCCAAGGCGAGTGTCGTCAAAAAAGACGTTTACTATTCCCGAGCCCCTGGTCTAATTCTCCTAGAACTTAGCGTTCTCTATATATATCAATATGGTATTTAGCGTTCTCTATATATTGTTCGTATTTTCACATTGCTTTATCAATATGGTACTTAGCGTTCTCTATATTTTGTTCGTATTTTGACATTGCTTTATCAATATGGTACTTAGCGTTCTCTATTTATTGTTCGTATTTTCACATTACTTTATCAATATTGTATTTAGCGTTCTCTATATATCTGACATTGCTTTATCAATATGGTATTTAGCGTTCTCTATATATCTAACATTGCTTTATCAATATTGTATTTAGCGTTCTCTATATTTTGTTCGTATTTTCACATTACTTTATCAATATTGTATTTAGCGTTCTCTATATATCGTTCGTATTTTTACATTGCTTTATCAATATGGTATTTAGCATTCTCTATATTTTGTTCGTATTTTGACATTGCTTTATCAATATGGTATTTAGCGTTCTCTATATATTGTTCGTATTTTCACATTGCTTTATCAATATGGTATTTAGCGTTCTCTATATTTTGTTTGTATTTTGACATTGCTTTATCAATATGGTACTTAGCGTTCTCTATATTTTGTTCGTATTTTCACATTGCTTTATCGATATGGTATTTAGCGTTCTCTATATATTGTTCGTATTTTGACATTGCTTTATCAATATGGTACTTAGCGTTCTCTATATTTTGTTCATATTTTTACATTGCTTTATCAATATGGTATTTAGCGTTCTCTATATTTTGTTCGTATTTTCACATTACTTTATCAATATGGTACTTAGCGTTCTCTATATTTTGTTCGTATTTTCACATTGCTTTATCGATATGGTATTTAGCGTTCTCTATATATTGTTCGTATTTTGACATTGCTTTATCAATATGGTACTTAGCGTTCTCTATATATTGTTCGTATTTTGACATTGCTTTATCAATATGGTACTTAGCGTTCTCTATATATCGTTTGTATTTTGACATTGCTGTATCAATATGGTACTTAGCGTTCTCTATATATCGTTCATATTTTGACATTGCTTTATCAATATGGGGATAGAGTTACTATTTCGTTTAAATGTTGGAATTCGGTTTTGTTTAGAATATTACGCTCAATATAGAATATTTCCAAATATGAATTGATGACGCCATGATTGACAATTATTTTGTATTGATAACGCAATGATTGACATTTTTTTATTGATAACGCAATGATTGGCAATTATTTTACTAAGAATAAATGCAGTGAAAATACTAGTTTTATCAGTTTGATAAATTTCTGTATTTTACTCGCAAAAATGTAACTGATGTTTTTTGGCGTTTTTTGGTCGCCTCACCTACAATGGCCCTTTTCAATCAAAACTTAAAGTATTGCTGATTTTTTACTATTGTACTATTACATAGCTTGCTGCTAGTCTGTCTGAGGACACCATTCTACATAAAAAAAGGATATTGAATGGATCCCCGTTTAATATTTCACAAGTATGACAGATATTGATATTTTCACGAGTGCGGTTATTTTGTTGTATTTTTGAAATATTCAGGCTAGTTTTTGACGAAATACTCACTTGACGTTAGCTTTTCATGTACATATTCTCCAAAAACAGCAGAAAACGCTTATATTGCGCAGATCAGCCCTTTCAAAATGGCACCGTCAAGTTGAGATGGATCATATATTATGTTAAGTTGAGACGACGTCATATATTATGTTACTGATTTCCGCACGTTTTGACACTATTAATTTTTCGTTGTTTTAAATTTAGTTTTTTTAAGCATAAAATGCAATAAATGCAATAAAAAGGAAATTGAACGGTTTCCGTTGATTATAACATATATTTCACTATTACAGAATATATTGATATTAAAGCAAAATATCGATATTCTGTCATACAAGTAAAACATGCTATATTCAACGGGGAATCATTTAGTATCCTCTATATATAAAATGTATAAAAAATAGTATGCTTACAGCCGACGACGGTGAGGAATACATTTGAGCTGGTTCCTGTGCCGAGAGAGTTTGTGGCTTTGCATGCGTATGTTCCCTGGTCTGTCAGAGTGGTGCTAGAGATGGTCAAAGAGGGCGTGGTCAGGGAGCCTCCGCTATACTTGGGAGCTGCTATGGTAATGGGGCTGGCGACAGTCGAAGGGGGTTTGGTTATTGTCCAAGATACTGATGTCACGTCTGGAACTCCAGCAACATTACAAGTGATCGTGACGGGGTCACCAAGATTGATGTTGTATGTCGTCTGTGTGACAGTGGCGGTAGGGGGCGCTGCAATTACGAAAGTTAACAACGACTAGATGCTACACTGCCTGTCACAAAAACGCATTAAATGGCATCCATAATATAGACAAAAAGAAATATCTTGATATCAACATCCTAAAAACGACAAGTTACAAAATAAAGGTTAGGGTCAAATTTCCTCGGAACAGTTATAATTTGGTATCAATTTTAAAGCTAATAGATAAAAAGGGAAACTCAAACTTTTGAAATGCGGTAATAACATATGAAACTTTTGGTATTATAGAAACAAAATATCCTGTTTATTTTAATTCAAACAGTAATCTTTTGTCGGTACTGAAGCATCTTTAAAGGAACTGTGGCCATAGGTAAATAACAAAATAATAATAAAAAAATATGTCCCACAAAAACTGGGTAACACATCATTATTGATGTAAGTATTATCTTTATTATAACAGATCGTAATACTAAGGTTCTATAAATAAAACAGCAATATATACTGCAACAGAACTGTTATAGGTCGTAAATTAACATAAAAAATATCATAAGTTTTTCATGTTATAATCCCAAATCAACAGAACACAGAAATAAGATACGGGGATATGAGACTAGGTTGTGTTACAACAATTATCAGTCATTTGTGACCATAATAAGAATTTGACTTCTGTCAATAAAATGTCACTTAAAATATCGGTCTAAAACATAATGATATTACATAATAAATATAATGGATATTCGATGAGGGAAATTGGTATGCACCTTACAAAACATCTGTTAATATGTCTTTCATTTTTCGCAATGTTGTTGAAATTTACAAACAGCTTAAAAATTCTATGGCAACAGCAAGGCCCACAGTATGCCATGCTACCTGCAAACATTGACCAAGTTACGTCTGTTAAATTGCACCATCATAGAGATTTATGGGCTTTTAAAGTATCCCTTGTATCATTGGCTCCTTAAATGTATGTCTACAAACCTACTCTACGTAATAATTTCAGATTGCATGCCAGCGTCTTCAAAGGCTTACCTCCGGTCACAAACAGATAAGCTGTAGTACTTTCTCCGCTCCCGACGCTGTTAGTAACGACGCACTGGTAGAAGGCTTGGTCGGTGGCGACCGTCGTCCGGACAACTAACGACGGGGATGTTAGTGTGCCGCCCGAGTACTTCACATTTCCGGTCAGAGTTAAGTCTGATGGCTGGTCGTTCACAATCTTCCTCCATTTGATGGAGGTGGCATCTGGCGAGGCGGTGAAGTCACAGTCGATTGTGACATCTTGTCCAATGACGACTGTGTATGAGGGTTTACTGATCACAACTGATGGTACACCTAGGATTCAAAATAGATTGAATTAGTGTTACAACTGATGGTACACCTAGGATTCAAAATAGATTGAATTAGTGTTACAACTGAGGGTACACCTAGGATTCAAAACAGATTCAGCTAGTATCACATCTAACGGTACACTTCGGATTCAAAACAGATTCAGCTAGTATCACATCTAACGGTACACCTCGGATTCAAAACAGATTCAGCTAGTATCACATCTAACGGTACACCTCGGATTCAAAACAGATTCAGCTAGTATCACATCTAATGGTACACTTCGGATTCAAAACAGATTCAGCTAGTATCACATCTAACGGTACATTTAGGATTCAAAACAGAATCAGCTAGTATCACATCTAACGGTACACTTCGGATTCAAAACAGATTCAGCTAGTATCACATCTAATGGTACACTTCGGATTCAAAACAGATTTAAACATTGTGATCATTGGTTTTCATATTGTTTGGTAAAGGAGTGCAATGATTTATAAACTTAACTTTAAGCAAAATGAAATAATACTTTTAACTTTATCATACAGTATATTATATCATCGCGTTTTGTAAACAAATATATACATCAGTTTATGATATAGCATATCGAAGTACGTGTTTGAAGAATTCAGAGAACTCCTTTTAAATATGGAGACCGTTACCACCGACAACCATATTGATGGTGATTAAACAGTGTAATGTATAATTCCAGTTTGATCTGACTGAACCAATCAGTTGTATTGATATTTTTGTCCTGGTATTTGATCACATTGTTAATTACATTGCATTTATGCTACATTTCTCAAAATATTTGTTTATAACATTGAATTTATGCTGTATTATTTGATAACGTTGTTTAATACATTGCATTTATGCTATTATATTTGAAAACGTTGCTTTTTATATGCCATCTATGCTATATTATATGATAACGTTGTTCATTACATTACTTTTATGCTATGTTATTTGTCACGATTGTTAAATATATTGCTTTTATTAAGAGCTGCATATTTTTTTGGCAAATAAAGCAAGACAATCTAGGTCCATTAACAGATCTATTCTTCACAGTAAGAAGCCCTTAAACTCTGATTTTATTTTCTATCTACCAATTATTCGTCTTTTTTTCACATTTCTTACTTCCGGTAACTGTAAGTGTTCCAGGCGAACTCTCCCCAACACCGACCTGGTTTGTGGCGGTACATACATAGCTTCCCTGGTCAGCAGTTGCTAAATTATTGATGGTCAATGAAGGGTTGGTCACTGTAGATCCCGTGAATTTGGTACTTGTGGTCAGTGTGGTAGTGACCCCTCCAATTGTCCGTTTCCAGGAGACTTGAGTGGCCTGAGGATTGGCTGTCACCTTGCAGGTGAAAGTAACAGACGAACCAACCACTGCAGTGATAGCCGGGTTTTGAATAGTGACTGTAGGTAAGCCTGAAAAACAAATTGCATTTATAAGACATCGGTACAGAACTGTTAAATCAAGTATACAGTTAGTGCTGCATGTATCACTCGTCCCCCGACGCCAGTCAAATTTTCTAAGCAATGTAGACCTTGATAGCAATTAACAGATGTATCAGTTCTACTACAATCATGTCTAGCAATAAACAGCTGTTCCTTTAGCAATCATTTCGGAACTATTTTATGAGGCTGAGCGGGAAATAGTGATATAGTGATGAAATCCTTATTCTTACTCTTACTGACGAGACCTTTAAAGTGGACCTCTAGTGACTGGGCCTACCTCTAGTGATTGAAACTACATCTAGTGACTAGGCCTACCTCCAGTGATTGGAACTACCTCTAGTGACTAGGCCTACCTCTAGTGATTGGAACCACCTCTAGTGACTAGGCCTACCTCCAGTGATTGGAACTACCTCTAGTGACTAGGCCTACCTCTAGTGATTGGAACTACCTCTAGTGACTAGGCCTACCTCTAGTGATTGGAACTACCTCTAGTGACTAGGCCTACCTCTAGTGATTGGAACCACCTCTAGTGACTAGGCCTACCTCCAGTGATTGGAAACTACCTCTAGTGACTAGGCCTACCTCTAGTGATTGGAACTACCTCTAGTGACTAGGCCTACCTATAGTGATTGGAACCACCTCTAGTGACTAGGCCTACCTCTAGTGATTGGAACCACCTCTAGTGACTAGGCCTACCTCTAGTGATTGAACTACCTCTAGTGACTAGGCCTACCTCAAGTGATTGGAACTACCTCTAGTGACTAGGCCTACCTCCAGTGATTGGAACCACATCTAGTGATTAGGCCTACCTCTAGTGATTGGAACCACCTCTAGTGACTAGGCCTACCTCTAGTGATTGAACTACCTCTAGTGACTAGGCCTACCTCCAGTGATTGGAACCACATCTAGTGACTAGGCCTACCTCTAGTGATTGGAACCACCTCTAGTGACTAGGCCTACCTCTAGTGATTGAACTACATCTAGTGACTAGGCCTACCTCCTCGTGATTGGAACTACCTCTAGTGACTAGGCCTACCTCAGTGATTGGAACCACATCTAGTGACTAGGCCTACCTCTCAGTGATTGGAACCACCTCTAGTGGACTAGGCCTACCTCTAGTGATTGAACTACTCTAGTGACTAGGCCTACCCTCCAGTGATTGGAACCACCTCTAGTGACTAGGCCTACCTCTAGTGATTGGAACCACCTCTAGTGACTAGGCCTACCTCTAGTGATTGAACTACCTCTAGTGACTAGGCCTACCTCCAGTGATTGGAACTACCTCTAGGACTAGGCCTACCTCAGTGATTGGAACCACATCTAGTGATTAGGCCTACCTCTAGTGATTGGAACCACCTCTAGTGACTAGGCCTACCTCTAGTGATTGAACTACCTCTAGTGACTAGGCCTACCTCCAGTGATTGAAACTACCTCTAGTGACTAGGCCTACCTCTAGTGATTGGAACCACCTCTAGTGACTAGGCCTACCTCCAGTGATTGGAACTACCTCTAGTGACTAGGCCTACCTCCAGTGATTGAAACTACCTCTAGTGACTAGGCCTACCTCTAGTGATTGGAACTACCTCTAGTGACTAGGCCTACCTATAGTGATTGGAACCACCTCTAGTGACTAGGCCTACCTCTAGTGATTGGAACCACCTCTAGTGACTAGGCCTACCTCTAGTGATTGGAACCACCTCTAGTGACTAGGCCTACCTCTAGTGATTGAACTACCTCTAGTGACTAGGCCTACCTCCAGTGATTGGAACCACATCTAGTGATTAGGCCTACCTCTAGTGATTGGAACCACCTCTAGTGACTAGGCCTACCTCTAGTGATTGAACTACCTCTAGTGACTAGGCCTACCTCCAGTGATTGGAACCACATCTAGTGACTAGGCCTACCTCTAGTGATTGGAACCACCTCTAGTGACTAGGCCTACCTCTAGTGATTGAACTACCTCTAGTGACTAGGCCTACCTCTAGTGATTGAACTACCTCTAGTGACTAGGCCTACCTCCAGTGATTGAAACTACCTCTAGTGACTAGGCCTACCTCTAGTGATTGGAACCACCTCTAGTGACTAGGCCTACCTCCAGTGATTGGAACTACCTGTAGTGACTAGGCCTACCTCCAGTGATTGAAACTACCTCTAGTGACTAGGCCTACCTCTAGTGATTGAAACTACATCTAGTGACTAGGCCTACCTCCAGTGATTGGAACCACATCTAGTGACTAGGCCTACCTCTAGTGATTGGAACCACCTCTAGTGACTAGGCCTACCTCTAGTGATTGAACTACCTCTAGTGACTAGGCCTACCTCCAGTGATTGGAACCACATCTAGTGACTAGGCCTACCTCTAGTGATTGGAACCACCTCTAGTGACTAGGCCTACCTCTAGTGATTGAACTACCTCTAGTGACTAGGCCTACCTCTAGTGATTGAACTACCTCTAGTGACTAGGCCTACCTCCAGTGATTGAAACTACCTCTAGTGACTAGGCCTACCTCTAGTGATTGGAACCACCTCTAGTGACTAGGCCTACCTCCAGTGATTGGAACTACCTCTAGTGACTAGGCCTACCTCCAGTGATTGAAACTACCTCTAGTGACTAGGCCTACCTCTAGTGATTGAAACTACATCTAGTGACTAGGCCTACCTCCAGTGATTGGAACCACATCTAGTGACTAGGCCTACCTCCAGTGATTGGAACTACCTCTAGTGACTAGGCCTACCTCTAGTGATTGGAACTACCTCTAGTGACTAGGCCTACCTCTAGTGATTGGAACTACCTCTAGTGACTAGGCCTACCTCTAGTGATTGGAACCACATCTAGTGACTAGGCCTACCTCCAGTGATTGGAACTACCTCTAGTGACTAGTCCTACCTCCAGTGATTGAAACTACCTCTAGTGACTAGGCCTACCTCTAGTGATTGGAACCACCTCTAGTGACTAGGCCTACCTCTAGTGATTGAACTACCTCTAGTGACTAGGCCTACCTCTAGTGATTGGAACTACCTCTAGTGACTAGGCCTACCTCCAGTGATTGGAACTACCTTCAGAAATGGAATCTACCTTCAATGATATGATCTACCCCTACTGACGTGACCAGATATACGGTCAGTGATCAGACCTACTTCCTGTTAACAGATATACGGTCAGTGATCAGACCTACTTCCTGTGACCAGATATACGTCCAGTGATCAGACCTACTTCCTGTGACCAGACCTACGTCCAGTGATCAGACCTACTTCCTGTGACCAGATATATGTCCAGTGATCAGACCTACTTCCTGTGACCAGATATATGTCCAGTAATCAGACCTACTTCCTGTGACCAGATATACGTCCAGTGATCAGACCTACTTCCTGTGACCAGACCTACGTCCAGTAATCAGACCTACTTCCTGTGACCAGATATACGTCCAGTGATCAGACCTACTTCCTGTGACCAGATATACGTCCAGTGATCAGACCTACTTCCTGTAACCAGATATATGTCCAGTGATCAGACCTACTTCCTGTAACCAGATAAACGTCCACTGATCAGACCTACTTCCTGTGACAAGATGTAATTCCAGTGATCAGACCTACTTCCTGTAGCCAGATATATGTCTAGTGATCAGACCTACTTTCTGTAACCAGATATATGTCCAGTGATCAGACCTACTTCCTGTGACCAGACCTATGTCCAGCGATCAGACCTACTTCCTGTGACCAGACCTACGTCCAGTGATCAGACATACTTCCTGTAACCAGATATATGTCTAGTGATCATACCTACTTCCTGTGACCAGATATTAGTCCATTGATCATACCTACTTCCTGTGACAAGATATTAGTCCAGTGATCAGACCTACTTCCTGTGACCAGATATATGTCCAGTGATCAGACCTACTTCCTGTGACCAGACCTACGTCCAGTAATCATACCTACTTCCTGTGACAAGATATTAGTCCAGTGATCAGACCTACTTCCTGTGACCAGATATATGTCCAGTGATCAGACCTACTTCCTGTGACCAGACCTACGTCCAGTAATCATACCTACTTCCTGTGACTAGATATTAGTCCATGGACCAGACCTACTTCCTGTGACCAGATATATGTCCAGTGATCAGACCTATTTCCTGTGACCAGATATATGTCCAGTGATCAGACCTACTTCCTGTGACAAGATGTAATTCCAGTGATCAGGCCTACTTCCTGTGACCAGATATATGTCCAGTAATCAGACCTACTTCCTGTGACCAGATATACGTCCAGTGATCAGATCCAATTCAAGTAACGCAAGTTTCCCCACAAAAATGTCCTGTCTCCAGTGATAAGATTTACACCAACTGACGTGACCTACCACTACTGACATGACCTACCCCCAGACATTACCTACCCCCATTGACATGACCTACCCCTACTGACATGACCTACCCCTACTGACATGACCTACCCCTACTGACATGACCTACCCCCTACTGACATGACCTACCCCACTGACATGACCTACCCCCGCTGACATTACCCCCACTGACATGACCTACCCCCGCTGACATTACCCCCACTGACATGACCTACCCCGCTGACATTACCCCACTGACATGACCTACCCCCACTGACGTGACCTATCACCACTGACATGACCTACCCCCACTGACATGACCTACCACTACTGACATCACCTACCCCCACTGACATCACCTACCCCCACTGACATCACCTACCCCCACTGACATCACGTACCCCTCCTGACATGACCTACCACCACTGACATGACCTACCCCCACTGTCATGACCTACCCCCACAGACATGACCTACCTCCACTGACATTACCTACCCCTACTGACAAGACCTACCCCCACTGACATGACCTACCCTCACTGACATGACCTACCCACACTGACATGTCCTACCCCCACTGTCATGACCTACCCCCCCCCCCCCAGACATGACCTACCCCTACTGACATGACCTACCCCTACTGACATGACCTACCCCCGCTGATACTACCTACCCCTACTGACATTACCTACCCCCACAGACATGACCTATCCCTACTGACATGACCTACCCCTACTGACATGACCTACCCCTACTGACATGACCTACCGCCACTGACGTGACCTACCCACACTGACATGATCTACCCCTACTGACATGACCTACCCCCGCTGACATGACGTACCCCCACTGACATGACCTACCCACACTGACATGACCTATCCCACTGACATGACCTACCACTACTGACATGACCTACCACTACTGACATGACCTACCCACACTGACATGACCTACCCCTACTGACATGACCTACCACCAATGACATGACCTACCCCCGCTGACACTACCTACCCACACTGACATGACCTACCCACACTGACATGACCTATCCCACTGACATGACCTACCACTACTGACATGACCTACCCACACTGACATGACCTACCCCTACTGACATGACCTACCACCAATGACATGACCTACCCCCGCTGACACTACCTACCCACACTGACATGACCTACCCACACTGACATGACCTATCCCACTGACATGACCTACCACTACTGACATGACCTACCCACACTGACATGACCTACCCCCACTGACGTGACTTGCCCCTACTGACATGACCTACCCACAATGACATCACCTATCCCCACTGACATGACCCAACCCCACTGACATGACCTACCCCTACTGACATGACCTACCCCTACTGACATGAAATACAAATACTGACATGACCTACCACTACTGACATGACCTACCCCCGCGGATATGACCTACCCCCACTGACATGCCCTTACCCCACTGTCATGACCTACCCCCACATACATGACCTACCCCTACTGACATGACCTACCCCCGCTGACATGACCTACCCCCACTGACATGACCTACCCCCACTGACGTGACCTACCACCACTAACATGACCTACCCCCACTGACATGACCTACCCACACTGACATGACCTACCACTACTGACGTGACCTACCACTACTGACGTGACCTACCCCTGCTGACATGACCTACCCACACTGACATGACCTACCACCACTGACATGACCTACCCCTACTGACATCACCTACCCCTGCTGACATGACCTACCCCTACTAACATGACCTACCACTACTGACGTGACCTACCACTACTGACGTGACCTACCCCTACTGACATGTCCTACCCCCTAATGACGTGACCTACCCACACTGACATGACCTACCCCTACTAACATGACCTACCCCTACTGACGTGACCTACCCCTGCTGACATGACCTACCCACACTGACATGACCTACCACCACTGACATGACCTACCCCTACTGACATCACCTACCCCTGCTGACATGACCTACCCCTACTAACATGACCTACCACTACTGACGTGACCTACCACCACTGACATGACCTACCACCACTGACATCACCTACCCCTACTGACATCACCTACCCCTACTGACATCACCTACCCTTACTGACATGACCTACCACCACTGACATGACCTACCCACACTAACATGACCTACCCCTACTAACATGACCTACCCACACTGACATGACCTACCACTACTGACATGACCTACCCCTACTGACATGACCTACCCACACTGACATGACCTACCCCTACTGACATGACCTACCCCTACTGACATGAAATACAAATACTGACGTGACCTACCACTACTAACATGACCTACCCACACTGACATGACCTACCACCACTGACATGACCTACCCCTACTGACATCACCTACCCCTGCTGACATGACCTACCCCTACTAACATGACCTACCACTACTGACGTGACCTACCCACACTGACATGACCTACCCACACTAACATGACCTACCCACACTGACATGACCTACCCACACTAACATGACCTACCCCCACTAACATGACCTACCCACACTGACATGACCTACCACTACTGACATGACCTACCCCCGCTGACACTACCTACCCCCACTGATATGACCTACCCACACTGACATGACCTACCCCCACTAACATGACCTACCCACACTGACATGACCTACCCACACTGACATGACCTACCCACACTGACATGACCTACCCCTACTGACATGACCTACCCACACTGACATGACCTACCTCCACTGACATGACCTGCCACTACTAACATGACCTACCCCCACTAACATGACCTATCCCCACTGAGATGACCTACCCACACTAACATGACCTACCCACACTGACATGACCTACCACCACTAACATGACCTACCACCACTAACATGACCTACCCCCACTGACATGACCTACCCACACTGACATGACCTACCACTACTGACGTGACCTACCACTACTGACGTGACCTACCCCTGCTGACATGACCTACCCACACTGACATGACCTACCACCACTGACATGACCTACCCCTACTGACATGACCTACCCACACTGACATGACCTACCCCTACTGACATGACCTACCACCACTAACATGACCTACCCACACTGACATGACCTACCCACACTGACATGACCTACCCACACTGACATGACCTACCCCCACTGACATGACCTACCCCCACTGACATGACCTACCCCCACTGACATGACCTACCCACACTAACATGACCTACCCACACTGACATGACCTACCCCTACTAACGTGACCTACCCACGCTTACATGACCTACCTCCACTGACATGACCTACCCCTGACATGACCTACCACCACTAACATGACCTACCCACACTGACATGACCTACCCCCACTGACATGACCTACCCACACTGACATGACCTACCCACACTGACATGACCTACCCACACTGACATGACCTACCCCCACTGACATGACCTACCCACACTGACATGACCTACCACCACTGACATGACCTACCCCTACTGACATGACCTACCCCCACTGACGTGACCTACCCACGCTTACATGACCTACCCCTACTAACATGACCTACCCACACTGACATGACCTACCCACACTAACATGACCTACCACCACTGACATGACCTACCCCTACTGACATGACCTACCCACACTGACATGTCCTTACCCCACTGTCATGACCTACCCCCACAGACATGACCTACCCCTACTGACATGACCTACCCCTACTGACATGACCTACCCACACTAACATGACCTACCCCCACTAACAAGACCTACCCCTACTGACGTGACCTACCCACACTGACATTACCTACCCCTACTAACATGACCTACCCCCACTGAGATGACCTACCCCTACTGACATGACCTACCCCCTACTGACATGACCTACCCCTACTGACATGACCTACCCCTACTGACATGACCTACCCCCGCTGACATTACCCCCACTGACATGACGTACCCCCACTGACGTGACCTACCACCACTGACATGACCTACCCCTACTGACATCACCTACCCCCACTGACATCACCTACCCCCACTGACGTGACCTACCCACGCTTACATGACCTACCTCCACTGACATGACCTACCCCTACTGACATGACCTACCCTTACTGACATGACCTACCTCCACTGACAAGACCTACCCCCACTGACATGACCTACCCACACTGACATGAACTACCCCCACTGTCATGACCTACCCCCACAGACATGACCTACCCCTACTGACATGACCTACCCCCGCTGACACTACCTACCCCTACTGACATGACCTACCCCTACTGACATGACCTACCCCTACTGACATTACCTACCCCTACTGACATTACCTACCCCTACTGACATGACCTACCCCCGCTGACACTACCTACCCCTACTGACATTACCTACCCCTACTGACATTACCTACCCCTACTGACATGACCTACCCCTACTGACATTACCTACCCCCACAGACGTGACCTACCACTACTGACATGACCTACCCCTACTGACATGACCTACCCCCGCTGATTTGACCTACCCCCACTGACATGACCTAACCCCATTGTCATGACCTACCCCACAGACATGACCTACCCCTACTGACGTGACCTACCATCACTAACATGACCTACCCCCACTGACATGACCTACCACTACTGACGTGACCTACCCCCACTGACATGACCTACCACTACTAACGTGACCTACCACTACTGACGTGACCTACCCCTGCTGACATGACCTACCCACACTGACATGACCTACCCCTACTAACATGACCTATTCCCACTGAGATGACCTACCCCTACTGACATGACCTACCCACGATTAAATGACCTACCCACACTGACATGACCTATCCCCACTGACATGACCTACCACTACTGACATGACCTATCCCCACTGACATGACCTACCACTACTGACCTGACCTACCCCTACTAACATGACCTACCACCACTGACATGACCTGCCCCTACTGACATGACTTACCACCACTGACATGACTTACCACCACTGACATGACCTAACCCCACTGACAGGACCTACCCCCACTGACATGACCTACTCACAATGACATGACCTACCCCTACTGACAGGACCTACCCCCACTGACATGACCTACCCACAATGACATGACCTACCCCTACTGACAGGACCTACCCCCACTGACATGACCTACCCTCAATGACATCACCTATCCCCACTGACATCACCTACCCCCACTGACATGACCTACCCCCACTGACATGACCTATCCCCACTGACGTGACCTACCCACGCTTACATGACCTACCCCCACTGACGTGACCTACCCCTACTGGCGTGACCTTCCCCCACTGACTTGACACACCCCCACTGACGTGACCTACCCCACTGACGTGACCTACCCCTACTGGCGTGACCTACCCCCACTGGCGTGACCTACCCCCACTGACGTGACCTACCCCTAATGACATGACCTACCCCTGCTGACGTGATCTGCCCCACTGACGTGATCTACCGCCACTGACGTTACCTAACTTCCGTAACGTGACCTACCTCCTGTAACCGTGAGTACCGCCGCGTTACTAGATCCAGATCCTACAACGTTGGTAGCTTTACACGTGTACGAGGCCGCATCGTTGGCGCCAGCGTTGGTAATGGTGAGGGATGGCGTTTGAATATTTCCTCCGGTGAACTTGTTGTTGTCGATGTTCAAGACAGATGTGACGGTGCCAACTGTCTTGGACCACGAGATAGCGCTCGCTCCCGGATTAGCTACCACGTTACATACGATAGTGATTGATTGTCCAGTGACGACAGAGTAGGCGGAGACTGGTATATTCACAGTTGGGACAGCTGATTTGAACAATAATAAAAATCAATACTACATATACAATATATTCTATTTTTTTAAATGTTAAAGATTTATAATTTTCATAAATAATGATACCAAATGATGAACTATTAAGTTTAAAATATATTTAACATTTATAATGATAAATATATCACTTTTTCGGTCGATATTTATATCATATGTAATCAAAGATTTGTAATATAATAACTATGACGAAAGAAGATATTTCTACTTTTTAGGGCCTCGGACTCACTAACTACGGCATCTAAATTTGTAATAGCTCAGCAAGAAAAACCCCGCCGCTTATACCACTGGGCCACATCCACGTTCTTCAAAAACCGTTTGAATGGCGCAGTGATGGTCGGCCCTGATACCATGATATGGTCAAATGATCAATAGTCTATTACGTTATATACATACATAGAATGCTAATTGTGAAAATGCAATAATGATAAATATATATATTCTAAATTCTTTACATCCTGATTTAAATTATACTATGGAAGTCAGTGACACTGGGATGCCATTTTTGGACATTTTTGTTGAACTTTTTGATAATACTATAGTTACCGATTTGTATAGTAAAGCTACAGATTCACATAATTATTTGGATTTTTTTTCCAACCATGCTAAACATACCAAACTGAATATTCCATATGGTCTAGCATCCAAATTAATTACAGTTGTTAGAGATAAGGAGAAGTTAAATGAGCGACTGAATGACTTGAAAGTGTACCTCAAGAACAAACATTATCCTACTGAGGTAATACAGAATGCTATTCAGAAAGCTAAGGAAAAGGGTCCAATTTCTGTTCACACCGATAGGATTCAAAATAAGGATACCAATATCATACCATTTGTAACTACGTATAATCCTAATAATTGTAATATGCTACCTATTATAACACATTATGAAACCTACATGAAAAATAGTGTGAAAATGAAACATATTTTTGAAAATAACAAAGTTATCAATTGCAAAAGACAAGCTAAGAATTTGAAACGTTTGTTATGTAGATCAAAATTTGATATGAACACCTCGCATGCCGACAATGGTGTACAAAAGTGTATGAAACCCAGATGTGGTACATGTAAGATTCTTATTGTGTGTAAAAACTATACTTTTATAAATGACTCAAAAATAGAAATACGATCTAATATTACATGTAATTCTAAAAACGTCATTTACACTATAATATGCAAGTCATGTGGTGAATTTTATGTTGGCCAAACTGGGTGCGAATTAAGATTGCGTATGAATGTACACAGGCAGCAAATTAAAGATGATGACTTGAGATTTTTAAAGGTAAGCAAACATATTCACCAGTGTTCTGGGAATGATTTTTATGTTTTACCTATCTACAAGTTAAATAGTGACGATGTAGTTACAAGAGAGTTAAAAGAAAAAATGTTTATCAAAATGCTAAAACCAAACTTAAATGCAGAATAAGTTTATTGAATGTACAGTATTCCAGTATTCCATCTGTTCCGACCTTGTTTATTACGTCACGCTATTGTTAACGTCATCACAATTGATGACGTCATACATATCTAAGCAACGTACAAATAAACAAAAGTTCAGTCCGCCTGAAGAAGCCTGAGAGGGCAGAAAGGCCTTGCGGCAAAGTCTGTTTTTTTTTATTTTTTATATATATATATATAGTGTCCGTGATGTGGTTGAAAGGTGCAGATAGCCACTAACTTACTGTTAACGTGGTTATATTCGCGGGGAGGGGGTTAATTTCGCGATTTTGATATGTAAGCTTTACGTGTTGGCGTAATTTTCGCGATAGATCGACATTCGTTTGTGAGATTGCGTAAATTATATATCAAAATAATACGCGTGGGGGAAATTTTTGCAGTCAAAAGAACTCCGTGTAGTTAGCGTAAAATTATTATTTAATGGTTGAGGCGCAGTAGTGTAAGACTGATGTAGGTATTTCTGGCTGGGCGAAAATGTGCGGTAGATTGTGAGTTCGAGGCCCGGTCAGGGCACGAGCCTTAAAATGGTCTTCCTTCGTCATTTGTGTTGCTAAGTTATATATCTATTTATTAGCACAATATGTATCATATGCACTATGTGTTGTTGATCCGAAGGTAACGATATACAATATTTCAGATGTATATGTGAAATACAATAACATTTCACAGGTTTTCAGCCTTGACTGGTAATTGGCCAAATATATCAAAGTGGCTAATGGAAAATTGTCTTGGAGTGTATTGTTTTCTTTGTTATTACCAACCATTGTGACAATTGTTAACAATTCGTGTGAGACAGAAAACCTTAAATTTAATAAAGACCTTAGACTTGGTCTAGTTCCCTTACCTCCAGTTACAGTGAGAGAGGTCCGGCCGCTTTGTGCTGTTCCCACACTGTTTGTCGCTGTACAAATATATTCTGCTGTATCAGCAGCTGAAGCCGTCACGATGGTTAGGGACGGACTTCCGGTTGTACCACCGGTGTATGCCGCCAAGCTGACGTCAATATTTGTTGTTACGGCGTTTTTAATCTTCTTCCATTGAATGCTGTTGACAGGGGGCGTTGCTGACACGATACACCGAAGAGTGATCGAATTTCCGGATATGATAGAGTATGTTGGGTCGGGAACTGTTACGGTCGGAATATCTGAAATGAGATTCAAGGGACTGTTACCATGGAGATGTCTGAAATGAGATTCAAGGGACTGTTACCATGGAAATGGTTGAAATGAGATTCAAGGGACTGTTACCATGGAAATGGTTGAAATGAGATTCAAGGGACTGTTACCACGGAAATGTCTAATACGAGATTCAAGGGACTGTCATGGATATGTCTAATACGAGATTCAAGGGACTGTTACCATGGAGATGTCTAATAGAGATCCAAGGGACTGTTACCATGGAGATGTCTTATAGAGATTCAAGGGACTGTTACCATGGATATGTCTAATAGAGATTCAAGGGACTGTTACCATGGAGATGTCTTATAGAGATTCAAGGGACTGCCCTGTCCTGTATCACTCTCGTGTATCTGCACTAGGGACGTAATTGGTTTTGTTTACCTCAAAAACAGCTTAATGAATTTCTATTAAGACTAGATTAAATATTGGATCCCTGATAAAGCTATTGTTGAAATGGAAATATAGTCAAAATCGATATGAAGGTTCATCTTAGTCACTAGTTAACCTCGTGTGACGTCACTGATCTGAGATGATAGGTTCATCTATAGTTATTGTTTCTCAGGTAAACATTTCTTGATGGATGTTTATGTGATTACATGCCTAACTTGAAGGATTTTTATAACTAAATTGAATGATGCTTTATCAGATATCATTTTTGTCCAAATAATGAGGCGGGGAAGAGGAAAATTGAGAAAATATAAGTTTTACATAGATCCAACAAAGATTATTCAATGGTAGCCGCAAAGATCCACACAGGGATTTGTGTGTGTGTGTGTGTGTTTTGTTTTCTAGTAATTTTACCTCCTGTAACTGAGAGGGATGTTTGAGTACTCCTTCCCTCGCCGACGCTGTTGGTGGCGGTACACACGTACGTCGCCGCGTCTTCGCTAGCGGCTCCAGTGATAGTGAGCGACGGAGTAGCTATCGTCGAACCTGAGTATTTGGTTGTAGCCGTAGATACTACAGTTTCTGTGCCACCAGACGTCCGTTTCCAGGCCACTGATGTGGCTGCGGGTATGCCCGTTACTGTACATGCCAGTGTGATTGTACCACCCTTTGTGACACTGTAGGATGGCTGAGCAACTTGTACATTTGGTACGGCTGGAACGACCAACAACACAAGGTCATTGAAGTAAGGATTTTTTTCTAATACATTAATGCAGCTATGTTAATTAATATTAATTACCACCAATCTAATTAAAATCTAGATGGTCATTCTCACCACGTTACATGAACATCTAACAACATCCCATAAGGGGTCACGTCAGGGTGACCTTTTGGATTAGCCAATCAAATGACTACTTCCAGAATCTTGGAAGTGATTTTATATGTCCGAATTAGCATGACTAGAGTACATAGCTTGTTTAATCTGTCAATTTGGTTAAAGTCATTTCGTCCCATAAAGCATATAGTTATTTTCTGTGCCGAAATGGTTTGCTTCAGATGATGCTGTGACGAAATGTTTTGTTCGATGACACTGACAAAAATGCCAATTCGCCCTGAAAGTGATATACACACATCTCAAAGGCCATCAGAACGTGACCCCTTCTGGGATGTTGTTAGATGTTCATGTAACGTAGTGAGAATGACCATCTAGATTTTAATTAGATTGAATTACCACCAAAAATCATACGATGAACAACGTGCTTTTGTCAGCATCAAATTTAAAGATGTGATGGTATTTCCAACATTGAATATGATTAGATAACAGAAATATTACTCTGTCACTCCTTAGAACTGATTGTACTTAAAAAAATATTATTTGCATATAATTCTCAAGTCAACATCTTTTATTCCGACGAACCAGCTCATTTCGGCAGATACGCGATGTTCCAATTGTCGGAACCGCTCGTTTCGGCCCATCCGGAATTGATAAGTAGTGCCCGCTTTTAGGAAATCTATCCCAGTTGTTATTAAGGTTTTTGCTTACATTGATTTTACGTTGATGCAGCTCAGGGTCAGACTATAATATCACAAAGAAATGTTTTAAGCAACATAGAACGCCATTACTTTGTGTGTATAACGTATCAAAGCATATCACGTGAAACACTTACATCCAATTACTGATAGAGTAGTCTGGGCGCTGGAGGCAGTGCCTACGACGTTAGTAGCTTGACAGACATATGTTCCTTCGTCAGTGCTGGAGACGCTGTTGATGATTAGAGATGGTGAGGAGGGTGTCGAACCGCTGTACTTTGTACCATCTGTAGTGATTTGTACGGTGCCAGTCGTTGTCTGTTTGGTCCAGCGTACGAGGGTAGCCGAGGGCGTGGCGGTTACTGTACACGCCAGAGTTGTACTGCTACCAGTTATTGCTGTGTACACGGTAGATCCGATCTGCACAGTAGGTGGAGCTTTAAAAAGAGGGAAATGATTTAAATAAATTCATTTACTACTGCTTACTTTGCATATTTAACATCGCAATTTAAATATTTTGCATGTTAATTGCAATTTTAATAATTTAGCTGCAATATTAGAGCGATAAATATTATATTCGACATACTCTTCAAAGATGGCAATAATTTTAGGACCATCATGTGTAACTTCATAATTTTACAATTCCTTCAATTGGATTGATTAATATAGCGCAATAATTATAAATTATAAAAAAAAAATAATCAAATCACTATCACACACAGCAACCTGAAGGTATGCAACAACAAACAGGAAAGTCAGTTGAAATGTATTCGACCAGGGAGCGATGAGACACCAAGCAAAGTCATACAAACTACACAATCAACCCATGTAATCAAATCATACCATCAAATAATTCAATCAAATCATATCTCAAACCATACAATCAAATCATACAATCAAATAATTCAATCAAATCATATCTCAAACCATACAATCAAATCATACAATCAAATAATTCAATCAAATCATATAATTAAATCATATATCAATTCATACAATCAAACCATACAATCAAATCATACAATCAAATCATACAATCAAATCATACAATCAAACCATACAATCAAAGCATACAAACAAATCATACAATCAAATCATACAATCAAACCATACAATCAAACCATACAATCAAAGCATACAATCAAACTATACAATCAAATCATATATCAAACCATACAATCAAACCATACAATCAAACCATATATCAAACCATACAATCAAATCATACAATCAAACCATACAATCAAAGCATACAAACAAACTATACAATCAAATCATATATCAAACCATATATCAAACCATACAATCAAACCATACAATCAAACCATACAATCAAACCATACAATCAAAGCATACAATCAAAGCATACAAACAAACTATACAATCAAACTATACAATCAAATCATACAATCAAACCATACAATCAAATCATACAATCAAATCATACAATCAAACCATACAATCAAAGCATACAATCAAAGCATACAATCAAATCATACAATCAAATCATATATCAAACCATACAATCAAATCATACAATCAAATCATACAATCAAACCATACAATCAAATCATACAATCAAATAATTCAATCAAATCATATCTCAAACCATACAATCAAATCATACAATCAAATAATTCAATCAAATCATATAATTAAATCATATATCAATTCATACAATCAAACCATACAATCAAACCATATATCAAACCATACAATCAAATCATACAATCAAATCATACAAACAAATCATACAATCAAACCATACAATCAAAACATACAATCAAAGCATACTATCAAATCATACAATCAAATCATATATCAAACCATACAATCAAACCATACAATCAAATCATACAATCAAATCATACAAACAAATCATACAATCAAACCATACAATCAAAGCATACAATCAAACTATACAATCAAATCATATATCAAACCATACAATCAAACTATACAATCAAACCATATATCAAACCATACAATCAAATCATACAATCAAACCATACAATCAAACCATACAATCAAAGCATACAAACAAACTATACAATCAAATCATACAATCAAACCATATATCAAACCATACAATCAAATCATACAATCAAACCATACAATCAAATCATATAATCAAACCATACAATCAAAGCATACAAACAAACTATACAATAAAACTATACAATCAAATCATACAGTCAAATCATATATCAAACCATATATCAAACCATACGATCAAATCATACAATCAAACCATACAATCAAACCATACAATCAAAGCATACAATCAAAACATACAATCAAAGCATACAAACAAACTATACAATCAAATCATACAATCAAACTATACAATCAAATCATACAATCAAACCATACAATCAAACCATACAATCAAAGCATACAATCAAAACATACAATCAAAGCATACAAACAAACTATACAATCAAATCATACAATCAAACCATACAATCAAATCATACAATCAAAGCATACAATCAAATCATACAATCAAATCATATATCAAATCATACAATCAAATCATACAAACAAATCATACAATCAAATCATACAATCAAATAATTCAATCAAATCATATCTCAAACCATACAATCAAATCATACAATCAAAGAATTCAATCAAATCATATAATTAAATCATATATCAATTCATACAATCAAACCATACAATCAAACCATATATCAAACCATACAATCAAATCATACAATCAAATCATACAATCAAACCATACAATCAAAGCATACAATCAAAGCATACTATCAAATCATACAATCAAATCATATATCAAACCATACAATCAAACCATACAATCAAATCATACAATCAAATCATACAAACAAATCATACAATCAAACCATACAATCAAATCATAGAATCAAACTATACAATCAAATCATATATCAAACCATACAATCAAACCATACAATCAAACCATATATCAAACCATACAATCAAATCATACAATCAAACCATACAATCAAAGCATACAATCAAAGCATACAAACAAACTATACAATCAAATCATATATCAAACCATATATCAAACCATACAATCAAATCATACAATCAAACCATACAATCAAATCATACAATCAAACCATACAATCAAATCATACAATCAAATCATACAAACAAATCATACAATCAAACCATACAATCAAATCATAGAATCAAACTATACAATCAAATCATATATCAAACCATACAATCAAACCATACAATCAAATCATACAATCAAATCATACAAACAAATCATACAATCAAACCATACAATCAAAGCATACAATCAAAGCATACAAACAAACTATACAATCAAATCATATATCAAACCATATATCAAACCATACAATTAAATCATACAATCAAACCATACAATCAAATCATACAATCAAACCATACAATCAAAGCATACAATCAAACCATACAATCAAAGCATACAATCAAAGCATACAAACAAACTATACAATCAAACTATACAATCAAATCATACAGTCAAATCATATATCAAAGCATACAAACAAACTATACAATCAAACTATACAATCAAATCATACAGTCAAATCATATAATCAAATCATACAATCAAATCATACAATCAAATCATACAATCAAGCCATACAATCAAACCATACAATCAAATCATACAATCAAATCATACAATCAAATCATACAATCAAATCATACAATCAAGCCATACAATCAAATCATACAATCAAACCATACAATCAAATCATATATCAAACCATACAATCAAATCATACAATCAAATCATACAATCAAACCATATATCAAACCATACAATCAAACCATACAATCAAACCTTACAATCAAATCATACAATCAAATCATACAATTAAACCATATATCAAACCATACAATCAAATCATACAATCAAACCATACAATCAAAGCATACTATCAAAGCATACAAACAAACTATACAATCAAATCATATATCAAACCATACAATCAAAGCATACAATCAAAGCATACAATCAAACTATACAATCAAACTATAAAATCAAACTATACAATCAAATCATACAGTCAAATCATATATCAAACCATACAATCAAATCATACAATCAAATCATACAATCAAGCCATACAATTAAATCATCCAATCAAATCATACAATCAAACCATACAATCAAACCATACAATCAAATCATACAATCAAATCATACAATCAAGCCATACAATCAAATCATACAATCAAATCATACAATCAAATCATATATCAAACCATACAATCAAATCATACAATCAAATCATACAATCAAACCATACAATCAAACCTTACAATCAAATCATACAATCAAATCATACAATTAAACCATACATTCAAACCATATATCAAACCATACTATCAAATCATACAATTAAACCATACAATCAAACCATACAATCAAATCATGCAGTCAAATCATATATCAAACCATACAATCAAATCATACAATCAAATCATACAATTAAACCATACATTCAAACCATATATCAAACCATACAATCAAATCATATATCAACTCATACAATCAAATCATACAATCAAATCATACAATCAAATCATACAATCAAGCCATACAATCAAACCATACAATTAAACCATACAATCAAATCATACAATCAAATCGTTCAATCAAATCATATAATTAAACCATACTATCAATCCATACAATTAAACTATAAAATCAAACCATATAACGTTTAGCACACATTTCACCTCATTGAGTGTGTCTACATTAGTAGAAACTATGAGTACAGATGTACTCCAAAGTTAGCATTGCGTTTGATAGTTTCATAGAGCTCAAATTTCTTCCAAAACGAACAAATTTACAACGGCAAATTATTTTGTATGTGCCGACATGTTTTTTATATAGTCGTATGATAGGTCTGGATTTTGAACTAATTCCAATTATTTAAGTGTTATTTTTAGCGTGCTGCGTGTGGTTTTACCTCCGGTAACAGCGAGTGTCACTGGGCTACTTTGTGCGGCACCGACGATATTGGCGGCTTTACATGTATACGTCCCCGCATCTGCACTTCCGGCACTGTTAATAACAAGGGATGGATTGCCGATGGAGAACTGGCCACTGCTAAGAGGAATTTGTGTCGTTTGTCCATTAGCTAGCCTCTCCCAGGACACACTGGTTACCGCCGGGACCCCAGAGGCGGAGCACTGGAGTGTTACCGCGGACCCAGTGGTCACTGTGTACGAAGTCTGAGTAACAGACACTGTCGGAGGATCTAGTAATTAGAAACAACACAAACCAATAAACAACATTAGACCTAGTAATTAAAAAACAACACAAACCAATAAACAACAGTAGACCTAGTAATTAGAAACAACACAAATCAATAAACAACATTAGACCTAGTAATTAGAAACAACACAAACCAATAAACAACATTAGACCTAGTAATTAGAAACAACACAAACCAATAAACAACAGTTGACCTTGTAATTAGAAACAACACAAACCAATAAACAACAGTTGACTTTGTAATTAGAAACAACACAAACTAGTAAACAACAGTAGACCTAGTAGTTAAAATCGACACAAACTAAATAAACAACAGTATACATAGTAATTAAAACAACATAAACCAATAAACAACGATAGACCTAGTAATTCAAAAAACATCACAAACTCATAAACAACAGTACACATAGAAGTTAAAAACGACACAAACTCATAAACAACAGTGGACGTTGTAATTAAAAAGAAATACAAACTAATAAACAACAGTAGACTTTGTAATAAGAAACAATACAAACCAATAAACAACAGTAGACCTTGTAATACAAAAACAGCACAAACTAATAAACAACAGTAGACCTTGTAATTAAAAAACAACACAAACCAATAAACAACGATAGACATAGTAATTGAAAAATATCATAAACTCATAAACAACAGTACTCATAGAAGTTAAAAACGACACAAACCTATAAACAACAGTAGACCTTGTAATTAAAAAACAACACAAACTAGTAAACAACAGTAGACCTAGTAGTTAAAACAACATACACCAATAAACAACAGTAGTTCTAGTTATTAAAAAGAACACAAACTAATAAATAAAAGTAGTTCTAGTTTGATAAAAACAACACAAACCATTAAAAACAGTAGATCTAGTCATTAAAAACAGCACAAACCAATAAAATACAGTAGACCTAGTAATTAAAAACAACACAAACCAATAAACACCCGTAGACATACTAATTAGAAACAATAAAAACAAATAAACAACATTAGACCTAGTAATTAAGCACAACATATAACATTTCACAAAGTAATTAAAACCAATAAACGGATTTCAAAGTAATTCAAAAAAACACATAACGTTGGACCAAGTTATTAAATAGAGAACATATATATATATATATTTAAAAAAATGTAATCACGTTAACAGTGTTGTTAGATCAGTCTACGACTGAAATGTGCACAATTCTCCCTATGACTCCGCCATTTTAACTGGAGATATAACGACCACCATTTACACAATGTTCTGTCTAGTCCCAGGATATAGTGACACCGTGAGATACTCACTTCCCGTGACCGTCAGAGTGACTTGGCCGCTGGTTCCTTTGCCAATGGCGTTAGTGGCTGTACACCTATAGATTCCTGAATCACTTGCTACAGTTGTCGTGATGGTTAGAGAGGGATTGGAAGTCGATGCGCCAGTGTACTTTGAGTTGCCTGCCACATTTATTGCTGTAGCAACACCATTACTGGCAACTCTCTCCCACTGGACTATTGTCGCGACGGGATCGGCGTTTACAAAACACTGGAGTGTTGTAGAAGTCCCAGTGATGGCTGTGGCGGGTGTTTGTTGTACGCTTACTGACGGAACGTCTGTTAAAGCAAAAATAAGGGAAGAAATGAAGTAGTAATTGTAATCAATATTACGACAGCAAGCTATGAACGATGCTGACAGGGACTATAGACCACGTGATTGATAAATGAGACCATGTGATCAAGAGAGAAGTGCTTCATCGTCGACATCGGCTTGTTAATCTCAGTCACGTTCTGTTAATGTCCAGTTCCCAAAGCAAATACTGGGGCTATGACAGTGCAACCATCAGGAACGATATTGAACAATCAACGATGGCAAAAGGGATGACTGTTAAACCAGTCAGACGGTATTATGTTCAGGGATGGCAATGGAACCATTAGCGATGGCAATGGAGCCACCAGGTATGACAATGAAACCATCAGGTATGACAATGAAACCATCAGGTATGACAATGAAACCATCAGGGAGGACAATTGAACCATAATGTATGGCAATTG
Organism: Pecten maximus; assembly: GCF_902652985.1. Classification (NCBI taxonomy): domain Eukaryota; kingdom Metazoa; phylum Mollusca; class Bivalvia; order Pectinida; family Pectinidae; genus Pecten; species Pecten maximus. Next base: position 15,656,445 of record NC_047024.1, read on the forward strand.
AAACATCAGGGATGACAATGAGCCACCAGGGATGACAATTGGAACATTAGGGATGACAATGAAACATCAGGGATGGCAATTGAACCATCAGGTATGACAATTGAACTATCAGGGATGGCAATTGAACCATTAGGAATGATAATGGAACCACCAGGTATGACAATTGAGCCATCAGGTATGACAATTGAGCCATCAGGTATGACAATTGAGCCATCAGGGTGGCAATTGAGCCATCAGGGATGATAATTGAACTATAAGGTATGACAATTGAAACAGAAGGGATGATAATGAAACCATTAGGGATGACGGTGAGCCACCAGGGATGACAATTGAACCATCAGGGATGGATGACAATGGAACCATCAGGGATGACAATTGAACCATCAGGGATGACAATTGAACCATCAGGGATAGATGACAATGGAACCATCAGGGATGACAATTGAACCATTAGGTATGACAACCGAAACATTTACGACATGGAACCAACATTGATAACTTTGGGGTGTACGAACATGCACCAAACCGAGGTGATGACAATGGAAACATAAGGCGTGTTCGTGCATCAAAAGCATGACACATTTTTAGGGAAGACATCATACATACACGTAGCATGCAGAAATAAGGTTGATAATGATGTGTAATTATAATCTTGTTTCAATTTGATTCCATTGTCTTTTAACTACTCTAACAACTTTATCATTGATATATCCTGTACTATCTAAAATCCTTTTGTACGTTAAGTTGTTTTTGTCGTTACGCTAGAAGTTCCCATATTTTAGCGGTACTCCAAGTTTTGAGATGGTTTTATTTCACCGCTTTTCGTTCTGAAATAGTGCTAATATATCAAGACTTGTCCTGTTTGTTATTAAAATTGGGTAACCGTACACTAAGATATGTTTCTTTGCAATATATGATAATTTTTTACAAGAAATCATGCTATTGTTGAGCTAGTATGTAAATATGCAGCAGTTAGAATAAATGCACAATACGTTAACAATTGCTTAGATAATAAACATTAACACAATTTAACACAAATAACGATCGTGTCAATGAGGCAGTGATAGTGGGCCCAATACCCTGATATGGTCATGGTGACTAATCGTCTACTCGCTGATTTAAATACCTGGATCACAATGTATGTACATATATAGGTGTGATTTGTACACGATTGTTAGTACTCTGATCGAGCCTCGCACTTCCGATCTACGGCAGGTTAGCGCCCAGCTATATATATATTCTATATATATTCCTAGTTAATATGAATATTTCATTTTGTCACACATGTAAAACAAAATCAAACATTTATCGACTTACTTCCGGTAACTGATAGGACAACGGTTGCGCTTGTTCCTAGCCCAACAGCGTTGGTAGCGGTACAGACATAGAAGCCCGCGTGGGTCGACCTACTGGCGGACGGTATGGTGAGAGCGGGTGTTGTTGTACTGCCTCCGGAATAGTCCACGTTATTGATGGTTAATGGCGTTGAAGTAGTTCCCTGTACCTTTTCCCATTGTACAGCAGTTATCGAAGGGGTAGCTACGATGTTACAGGGAATGGTGATGGAACTTCCGGTTTGCACAGAATAGCCACTCTGAGGAATGGTCACTGATGGAATGGCTGAAAAATACAATGGTATTTAATGTGAAAATTGACCGGCCATAAAATACCGACCGGGTCGGTATTTCATGGGGATCAAAATTTTATACCGGATCGAAGCATGCGAGAGTTCGTACTTTGATTGAAAACCAAAGTACCAAGAGAAAGTTGGTCAAGTTTCTTTTTATGTTCGATCGAGAATTAAACCCCAGTCTCCTCAGTGAAAGGTGAGTCTGTTAAATTTCACCACCCACACACTCTATATTCCTTAAAGTAAATGTTTTAGGCTCATTATGTAAGAACAATAGTGACACATGATTGTGTCTGTAAAAGGAGAGTTGTAGTGGCTAAATATCAGAGATACCAAGCAGTAATAGAGTCATAAAGCTTACTTTCTTACTTTTGGAACGTCATTGTATCATATTTACATTTACATTGCAACCCGACTATATACTTTTACCAAGCTCACTTGAAGGTTACGAGTCCATAACTTCCAAATCTTTATTATGACGTCATTATTATAGTGACGTCATAATTGTGACGTCGGCAATAACGAAAGATGGCTGTTGAAAAAGCTGTACCGTCTTTGACGATAGCAATTCGTTCATTCATCGTAGGATCAAAATTCCAGGATACAGTCTTTAAAAATCGTTGTCAAATGTGAATATACGCATTGAACTGCTTTCATTTTGAAGTTATGGAAAGGAAAAACGTGAAATTCTAGCCAAACGATATGTCAGATTGCAGTATGTACTGTACACTGTTTGACGTACTTTCGTTATACACTGTATGATATGTACTTCCGGTATACACTGTATGATGCACTTCCGGTTTACACTTATGACTTACTTGTGGTATATAAACTGTATTACTTACCTCCGCTAACAGCTAATGTGGCAGAATCCTGTCCCGAGCCAACAGTGTTGACTGCGATACAATTGTATGGTCCAGCATCACCACTTTGAGCGTTGCTAATGGTCAGAGTAGGCGCAGTTATTGGTCCGACCGAATATTTACCACCACTATTCGGAATGTCCAGCGTGGTAACTTGACCATTGGCGATGCGTTGCCAGGTAACGGTGCTATGTGTAGGATTAGATGTAACCGAACAAGGGATGGCGATTGAAGACCCAATGACAACTGTATATGTTGGCTGTGGAATGTTTACCACTGGAACGTCTATAAACAATAAATATATAAACAAAAAACAACAAAAAGTCGCTAACGCTATCAGCGCCTTTTTTCATTTATTGGTATTATTCAGATATATATATACCGTGGATGTCATTTGTTGATGTTGACTATATTCTTATAAAATATATTCATTTGTTGGTGTTAATTAGATATATTTTGTACTGTGTGTACTGTTTGGTGTTAATTAGATATATTTTGTACTGTGTGTACTGTTTGGTGTTAATTAGATATATTTTGTATTGTGTGTACTGTTTGGTGTTAATTAGATATATTTTGTACTGTGTGTACAGTTTGGTGTTAATTAGATATATTTTGTACTTTGTGTACTGTTTGGTGTTAATTAGATATATTTTGTACTGTGTGTACTGTTTGGTGTTAATTAGATATATTTTGTACTGTGTGTACTGTTTGGTGTTAATTAGATATATTTTGTACTGTGTGTACTGTTTAGTGTTAATTAGATATATTTTGTACTTTGTGTATCGTTTAGTGTTAATTAGATATATTTTGTACTGTGTGTATCGTTTGGTGTTAATTAGATATATTTTGTACTGTGTGTACTGTTTGGTGTTAATTAGATATATTTTGTACTGTGTGTACTGTTTGGTGTTAATTAGATATATTTTGTACTGTGTGTATCGTTTGGTGTTAATTAGATATATTTTGTACTGTGTGTACTGTTTGGTGTTAATTAGATATATTTTGTACTGTGTGTACTGTTTGGTGTTAATTAGATATATTTTGTACTTTGTGTACTGTTTGGTGTTAACTAGATATATTTTGTACTGTGTGTATCGTTCAGTGTTAATTAGATATATTTTGTACTATGTGTATCGTTTGGTGTTAATTAGATATATTTTGTACTTTGTGTACTGTTTGGTGTTAATTAGATATATTTTGTACTGTGTGTACTGTTTGGTGTTAATCAGATATATTTTGTACTGTGTGTACTGTTTGGTGTTAATTAGATATATTTTGTACTGTGTGTACTGTTTAGTGTTAATTAGATATATTTTGTACTGTGTGTACTGTTTGGTGTTAATTAGATATATTTTGTACTGTGTGTACTGTTTGGTGTTAATCAGATTTATTTTGTACTGTGTGTACTGTTTGGTGTTAATTAGATATATTTTGTACTGTGTGTACTGTTTAGTGTTAATTAGATATATTTTGTACTGTGTGTATCATTTAGTGTTAATTAGATATATTTTGTACTGTGTGTACTGTTTGGTGTTAATTAGATATATTTTGTACTGTGTGTACAGTTTGGTGTTAATTAGATATATTTTGTACTGTGTGTATCGTTTAGTGTTAATTAGATATATTTTGTACTGTGTGTATCGTTTGGTGTTAATTAGATATATTTTGTACTTTGTGTACTGTTTGGTGTTAATTAGATATATTTTGTACTGTGTGTACTGTTTGGTGTTAATTAGATATATTTTGTACTGTGTGTATCGTTTAGTGTTAATTAGATATATTTTGTACTGTGTGTACTGTTTGGTGTTAATCAGATTTATTTTGTACTGTGTGTACTGTTTGGTGTTAATTAGATATATTTTGTACTGTGTGTATCGTTTAGTGTTAATTAGATATATTTTGTACTGTGTGTACTGTTTGGTGTTAATTAGATATATTTTGTACTGTGTGTACTGTTTAGTGTTAATTAGATATATTTTGTACTGTGTGTATCATTTAGTGTTAATTAGATATATTTTGTACTGTGTGTACTGTTTGGTGTTAATTAGATATATTTTGTACTGTGTGTACTGTTTGGTGTTAATTAGATATATTTTGTACTGTGTGTACTGTTTGGTGTTAATTAGATATATTTTGTACTGTGTGTACTGTTTAGTGTTAATTAGATATATTTTGTACTATGTGTACTGTTTGGTGTTAATCAGATTTATTTTGTACTGTGTGTATCGTTTGGTGTTATATTTCTATAGCCTAGGTATAAGTAGTCATCATAGCCGAAATTTATGTCGTTAAGGAAATTTAATTGAAAGATTTTCATTCTTGATAACGAATGCGAGTTGATATCTTATTGATGGTATAGAATTCGACAAACCTTACCAAATTATTGAACTAGTTTGATAACTTTAGTATGAAGTGGGCTTCCTAAACCGTCCAATCTTTATCTTCAGCGCGCATTGCACGAGAAGGCGAAATCATAAAAAAAGGAAAAACACCTTTGACTTCAATATTTCTTCCCTTCTAAATAGCACACGTAGCATATCTAAACCACAGAAAACCGGACTGAACAGTGTCAGAACTACATTCGGAATTGTCATTATGAGGCATTGATTGACAGATGTGAAAATGATCACAATCAAGAAAGCTTCCATAGAAACACGAGAAAAATTCTTACGCTGTGGAAATTTACTTACTTCCGCTAACTGTAAGTTGTGTCGTTACGCTGAATCCAGTCCCGACTTGATTAGTCGCCTTGCACCTGTAAGTTCCACTATCGCTCGGCTGGGAATTAGTGATGGTTAATGTTGGGTTGTTTGTGGTCCCGCCACTGTATCTATTGTTGGAGGAAATTCCAGCATCCTGATATATACCGTTCACAAGCCGATCCCATCCGACAGAGGTTTGGAAGGGACTGGCGTTTACGGTACAAGTAAGCATAACAGTCGAACTTGTAGTTGCAGTATAAACTGTCTGTGGAATTGTTACCGTTGGTATACCTTAAAATAGAAAACAAGTCATTAGATTGGTGTTCTGTGGTCATCGAACAAGCTGATAATTAGCATCTAAATTTATACGTCAGCTAGAATGATGACAAAATGTCTGGTGGACAGAAAAATGGGAGAGACGGTAAACAAATATGTTGTCGTATTGAACTTTTCTCTTTTCATGGTTCTTTCCTGTCATCTTTAAAAACAGACAGTAATTAAGGTAAGTGGGATAAACATGGAAATTTTAGCAGGAGTTTTCCATGTTTGGGTGGTAACGTACATGCTTTAACAACATTTAACAACAGGAGTTAGATATTGTCTTTATATACTGTAAGATGATCTACATGGTATGGGGGTTTTTTTCTGACGTAAAGAGCGACAAGTAAAAATGAGAACAAGACGGCTAATATGGAAACATATTAACGGCCTTAAACTGAAATAATGAATTTGTCATACTGTTAAACTGTGCATAACTTCGAATCACCCACGAGGAGTTGGTCTTTAGAAACAACAGCTGGATGATAGGCCATTGAAATATTTTAGATTTTTTAGCTGTTTAAAGTATGCTTTGCAATGTTTATTCGGGGAATAAATCATTTTAGTTGCAATAAAGACACGACTCTGTTACGGAAAATTGATTGTTCACTTCTTACTTCCACTGACTGTAAGCTGGGTCGTTCCGCTCATTCCAGTCCCGACTGCATTAGTCGCTGAACATTTGTAAGTTGCACTGTCGCCTGGTTGGGAGTTGGTGATTACTAAAGATGGTGAACCGGCAGTTCCTCCACCGTATCTACTGTTGGTGGTAATTGCAACTTGCTGATAGGCATTGTTAACAAGTTTCTCCCAGTTAACGCTGGTTTGGGTTGGGTTGGCGTTTACGTTACAGACAAGAGTAACAGCTGCACCAGTAGTTGCTGTATAAGTTGGCTGGGGAATTGAGACGGACGGAATACCTTGAAAGTAAAATAATGATGATCTTGCAGCAACAGCGGAAGCAGCAATAGAAGAAGAAGAAGAAGAAGAAGAAGAAGAAGAAGTATACCTAGTTGGTTAAACGTAGGTAAAATAACACAGAAGTTATTCCCCGGACCAGCTCAAATTTCTAAAAATAAGTGACATTTGACCTCAAATGACCAATGACTTTGAGCTATTTTACTCGCCAGGTGACGGGATATAGCTATTTTTACTCTCATTTCGGAATTTTTAATACTCCGAAAAAATAAAATGTGGGATGCACAACTACATGTTATACTGATCATGTATACCAAGTTTCGTTAAAATCGGAGTAGTACTTTGGGAGGAGTTATCCGGACAAGCCTCAACCAATGAGAAGCCGGCGGCCATTTTGAAAAAATGTTTTTTTGAAAAAGAAATATGGGATGCACACCGACATGTTATACTGATCATTTATACCAAGTTTAGTTAAAATCGGAGTTGTACTTTAGAAGGATTTGTCCGGACAACTGTTGCGTGACAGACAGACAGACGGACGGACGAACGGATGTTTTTAAAACAGCAGGGGACTAACAAAAGCACACTTCGAAATCTATCACGTTTTCATGACTTAATGAAGAACAATGTTCCATAGATAAAGTATTTTTCTTTACGGAAATTCGCATTTTCGGAAAGGGGGCGAGACACAAAATCGATTAACATTGCATAAAATTCTATATTAAAAGCATTTTCGGTTTCTTAAATTGCTATTTAGAAAAATTTCTAACAAGGGAAGCAAACGAAAATGCAGAGCGATGAAGGTATTATCAGCTTCTCGGGAGGTGGAGTGTATTAATATAATCCTTTATATCATTTTCTTACTTCCACTGACTGTAAGCTGGGTCGTTCCGCTCATTCCAGTCCCGACTGCATTAGTCGCTGAACATTTGTAAGTTCCACTGTCGCCTGGTTGGGAGTTGGTGATTACTAAAGATGGTGAACCGGCAGTTCCTCCACCGTATCTATTGTTGGTGGTAATTGCAACTTGCTGATAGGCATTGTTAACAAGTTTCTCCCAGTTAACGCTGGTTTGGGTTGGGTTGGCGTTTACGTTACAGACAAGGGTAACAGCTGCACCAGTAGTTGCTGTATAAGTTGGCTGGGGAATTGAGACGGACGGGATACCTTGAAAGTAAAATAATGATGATCTTCAGAGCAACAGCGGAAGCAGCAATAGAAGAAGAAGAAGAAGAAAAAGAAGAAGAAGAAGAAGATCAGCAACAACAACACGGTTGCTACACAAATGCAAAAGAAGAAAACAGTTAAAACAAGGATGGGTAGTATTGCAACGGCAATACAAAGTCCCCTGCCTGACCTAGGAGTGCACCCATTTATTTCCCATTTATTTTCGACAGAACTTCAATAGATATATTAATCTAGTTTTCCGATTAGAACAACAGGAAGAATATTTCAGATTGCGGACAATAAATATTCTAAAAAAAACTAAAATACATAAGTATACCTAGTTGGTTAAACGTAGGTAAAATAACACAGAAGTTATGCCCCAGACAAGCTCAAATTTCGAAAAAAAAAGTGACATTTGACCTCAAATGACCAAAGATTTTGAGCTATTTTACTCGCCAGGTGACGGGATATAGCCATTTTTACTCTCATTTCGGAATTTTTACTTCGAAAAAATAAAATGTGGGATGCACAACTACATGTTATACTGATCATGTATACCAAGTTTCGTTAAAATCGGAGTAGTACTTTAGGAGGAGTTGTCCGGACAAGCCTCAACCAATGAGAAGCCGGCGGCCATTTTGAAAAATGTTTTTTTTTTTTTTGAAAAAAAAATGTGGGATGCACACCGACATGTTATACTGATCATTTATACAAAGTTTAGTTAAAATCGGAGTAGTACTTTAGAAGAATTTGTCCGGACAACTGTTGCGTGACAGACAGACAGACAGACGGACGGACGAACGGATGTTTTTAAAACAGCAGGGGACTAACAAAAGCACACTTCGAAATCTATCACGTTTTCATGACTTAATGAAGAACAATGTTCCATCGATAAAGAATTTTTTTTTACGGAAATTCGCATTTTCGGAAAGGGGGCGAGACACAAAATCGATTAACATTGCATAAAATTCTATATTAAAAGCATTTTCGGTTTCTTAAATTGCTATTTACAGAAATTTCTAACGAGGGAAGCAAACGAAAATGCAGAGCGATGAAGGGTACTATCAGCCTCTCTAGAGGTGGAGTGTTTTAATATAATCCTTTATATCATTTTCTTACTTCCACTGACTGTAAGCTGGGTCGTTCCGCTCATTCCAGTCCCGACTGCATTAGTCGCTGAACATTTGTAAGTTCCACTGTCGCCTGGTTGGGAGTTGGTGATTACTAAAGATGGTGAACCGGCAGTTCCTCCACCGTATCTACTGTTGGTGGTAATTGCAACTTGCTGATAGGCATTGTTAACAAGTTTCTCCCAGTTAACGCTGGTTTGGGTTGGGTTGGCGTTTACGTTACAGACAAGGGTAACAGCTGCACCAGTAGTTGCTGTATAAGTTGGCTGGGGAATTGAGACGGACGGGAAACCTTGAAAGTAAAATAATGATGATCTTCAGAGCAACAGCGGAAGCAGCAATAGAAGAAGAAGAAAAAGAAGAAGAAGAAGAAGAAGAAAAGATCAGCAACAACAACACGGTTGCTACACAAATGCAAAAGAAGAAAACAGTTAAAACAAGGATGGGTAGTATTGCAACGGCAATACAAAGTCCCCTGCCTAACCTAGGAGTGCACCTATTTATTTCCCATTTATTTTCGACAGAACTTCAATAGATATATTAATCTAGTTTTCCCAACAGAACAACAGGAAGAATATTTCAGATTGCGGAGAATAAATATTCTAAAAAAACTAAAATACATAAGTATACCTAGTTGGTTAAACGTAGGTAAAATAACACAGAAGTTATGCCCCGGACAAGCTAAAATTCCGAAAAAAAGTGATATTTGACCTCAAATGACCAATGACTTTGAGCTATTTTACTCGCCAGGTGACGGGATATAGCCATTTTTACTCGCATTTCGGAATTTTTACTCGCAATAAAGACACGACTCTGTTACGGAAAATTGATTGTTCACTTCTTACTTCCACTGACTGTAAGCTGGGTCGTTCCGCTCATTCCAGTCCCGACTGCATTAGTCGCTGAACATTTGTAAGTTCCACTGTCGCCTGGTTCGGAGTTTGTGATTACTAAAGATGGTGAACCGGCAGTACCCCCGCTGTATCTATTATTGCCGGTAATTGTAACTTGCTGATAGGCATTGTTAACAAGTTTCTCCCAGTTAACGCTGGTTTGGGTTGGGTTGGCGTTTACGTTACAGACAAGAGTAACAGCTGCACCAGTAGTTGCTGTATAAGTTTGCTGGGGAATTGAGACGGACGGGAAACCTTGAAAGTAAAATAATGATGATCTTGCAGAAACAGCGGAAGCAGCAATAGAAGAAGAAGAAGAAGAAGAAGAAGAAGAAGCGGCAACAACACAACAACACAGTTGCTACACAGGTACTACAAAAGAAGAAAACAGTTAAAACAAAAGCTCGTTTCGAAATCTATCACGAAATCAGGCCTTAATGAAGAACAATCTTCCATTGATAAAGTATTTTTCTTAACGTAAATTCGCATTTTCGGAAAGGGAGCGAGACACAAAATCGATTAACATTACATAAAATTCTATATTAAAACCTTTTTCGGTTTCTTAAATTGCTATTTAGACAAATTTCTAACAAGGGAAACAAACGAAAATGCAGACCGATGAAGGTATTATGAGGTTCTTTGGAGGTGGAGTGGTTTAATATAATCCTTTATTTTATTTTATTACTTCCACTGACTGTAAAATAATAAAATGTAAAAGTTGACTGGGGAATGGAGACGGTCGAGATACCTTAAAATATATTCACGATAATGGCAAAAATGAAGATACCGGAAAAAAAGAGTTAAATAATAACAACAAAAATTAAGAAAGGAAAACAAACGAAACAATGATCAAGGTAAGGGCATGACATCAAGAGGGAAAATAATGGCGCAAGCATTACAATGGTTTTTCCAAAGTACATAAGCTGAAACAGTTTCTTCTATTTCGGGTCACCTGAAGTAAAGCCCTTTTGTCTTGGCATTGAGTCATCGAAGTCATTGAACTCGGACGACCCGATGGATAAAACGACACACAGAGAAATTGAGTTTATGTTGAACTGGGATGGCAGACAAATTGATGGACAGACATACAGACAAAATGAGTTTGTGTTGAATTGGACGGATGGACGGACATATTGGCTTGATGTTAGGTTGTAACAATGAACTATATGTGTCCTGAAGTTCATGAGTTATCTCAGGTAAATCAAGCTCGGACGGATGCACACAGTGACGAACACACAGACAAAATAAGTTATATCTCTTTTCTAATTGGGTGTATGATAATAATGTTTAATATCCACGAACCGCTCACTGTCTCTAGATATATCCCTTAAGGATTCTACTTACTTCCACTGACTGTAAGCTGGGTCGTTCCGCTAGTCCCCGTCCCGACTGTATTAGTCGCTGAACATCTGTAAGTTCCACTGTCGCCTGGTTGGGAGTTTGTAATAGCTAAAGACGGTGAGCTCGGAGTTCCCCCATTATATCTGCTGTTGGTGGTGATCGCAACTTGCTGAAAAGCGTTGCTAACAAGTTTATCCCAGCGGACGCTTGTTTGGGTCGGGTTGGCGTTGATAATGTTACAGACAAGGGTAACGGCCGTACCAGTAGTTGCTGTGTAGGTTGGCGAGGGAATAGACACTGTTGGGGCACCTTTATAAAAACAAAATAACCGTGTAAGAGGATTGGCGTTAACGTGAATAAGTACATGAGAATAGCTACATTCCATACGACAATGATATGTCTTAGAAATCAGGAATGAATCATACGCTTTTCTTCTTCTTTTAAGAAATAATTGTTATTTTTTGTTGTCAGCGCGTCATTTTGAAATATCTGTCAAAAAGTGCCGTCCATACACCAGTGAACAACAAAAAATAACAATTATTTCTTATATTTACATTTCAAAATTATTTTTCAACCGTATCTTTGAAAAAAAAAATCATAAGAAACAGTATTCTACGTTCGTTACACGTAGTGACGAAACAGCTGAAAGGTCGCTGTAACGCTGTTACATCGATCTTTCAGCTGTTTCGTACACAAAATATAGTTCCACACAAATTCATTATTTTAATCATCATGAAAGAAAAATATTGAAATGCTGTCTTCAATTTTACAATTATTAACACGTTTTAAACTTGATAAAACATTATTTCATGTGTAATCAAACGCGATTTTATATTCACACTTCTGCATTCTACGCGTATGTAAAGCGGCACCGTCAACAATGTACTGTATGTATTCATACGCGGCAGGTTAATTGTTCACCTAGGAATGAACGCTAATTTTGTTAGTACCTTCATATAGAGAACACACAGTGGAAATGTGAATATATTGCAATAAAGGTAATTAAATAAATCTTGTTAGTTTTTTCACTGATCAAATGAATAGGGCTGTTAATGGGTGTACATATCATACAAAAAAAAGTCTATTCAACACCTCTCTATACTAACAATAAGTTCGAGTTACATTCACAATGGAGCCAACACGGTGTTAACAATCATCACACAGTGTTTCAAAGAGTGACATATCTTGTTACAGGTCCAGACCAATTCACTAGTTCAAACACATCACTTTAACGTTTGTAGATCATTTTCAATTGATTACAAAATCACAAGAGATCGATCAGCTTGATATATAAAATCCACGGTGACTGATTGCGATATCAGATTTAATAATACTGCCTATATTACAGAACTTATTCCGCGTATTGACTATCTGTCTCAAATTTAGAAATTCATTTCAATGGGTAACGGAATTCATTATAATGACAAAATCAAGATTGCAATAGAAACAAGGATGGAGACCAAGCCGGACATGTCTACCTGAACTTGATAGTATCTGCATGTTTACTGAATGCGTTGTAAAATGACAGTAAAATATAAAATGCATGGCCAGTAGGTCAGATATAACTCTAGTTTTATAATTTTAATCCTTCCGTACTATGTATTTTCGTAAAAGCAGGGTGTTTTTTTTACTTGTAACTATGAGTTGTGTCTGGCCGCTAGTTCCAGTATTCAAAGTGTTGGTTGCCGAGCATCTGTAAAAGCCCGCGTCGGACGTCAAGACACCAGTAATGGTTAGGCCTGGGATGGTTGTAGATCCACCGGAGTATCTGGCCAGTGACGTTATAGCAACCGTCTGAGGTACATTGTTAGTGATTTTCTGCCAGCTTACTGAAGTAACTGATGGGTTGGCGATTATGTTACATGGAATTGTAACACTACCTCCTAGGGTAACAGTGTAACTAGGCTGTGGTATCGACACGCTTGGTACGCCTAAAAACATAATTATAATACAATTGCCATGGTTTGTCGTAACTGTTGATACAAAACCAAAGGTCTATTTGTGAGAGTTAATGTCATAGGATCTACTATATTCACATGATAATGAATATCTAGTTTTAAAGGGAAACCACTAACAAGCTGAATAAGATAAGTAAAAAAACAACCACGCCGTGCATTGCTTCCTATTAAATCCTATAATCAAAATAAAAGTGGTTATTTTCAGACAGCTCATTATTCTTATACCAACATACAATATACAAAAATCGAAAAAGATAAAGGAAACTTTCATCACATATTATATAGTTACATATCTGTCAATGTTGTATATATCTGTCAATGTTGCATATATCTGTCAACGCTGTATATATCTGTCAATGTTGTATGTATCTGTCAATGTTGTATATATCTGTTAATGTTGTATATATCTGTCGGTGTTGTATATATCTGTCAATGTTGTATATATCTGTCTATGTTGAATATATCTGTCGGTGTTGTATATGTAATTAGGTCAGTGTTGTATATATCTGTCTATGTTGTATATATCTGTCCACGCTGTATATATTTGTCAATGTTGTATATATCTGTCAATGTTGTATATATCTGTCGGTGTTGTATATATCTGTCAATGTTGTATATATTTGTCAGTGTTGTATATATCTGTCAATGTTGTATATATCTGTCAATGTTGTATATATTTGTCAATGTTGTATATATCTGTCAATGTTATATATATCTGTCGGTGTTGTATATATCTGTCAACGCTGTATATATCTGTCAATGTTGTATATATCTGTCAATGTTGTATATATTTGTCAATGTTGTATATGTAATTAGGTCAGTGTTGTATATATATGTCAATGTTGTATATATCTGTCAATGTTGTATATATCTGTCAGTGTTGTATATATCTGTCAATGTTGTATATATCTGTCAATGTTGTATATATCTGTCAATGTTATACATGTATATGTAATTAGGTCAGCGTTGTATATATATGTCAATGTTGTATATATCTGTCAATGTTGTATATATCTGTCGGTGTTGTATATATCTGTCAATGTTGTATATATCTGTCAATGTTGTATATATCTGTCAATGTTATATATATCTGTCAATGTTATATATATCTGTCAATGTTGTATATATCTGTCAATGTTATATATATCTGTCAATGTTGTATATATCTGTCGGTGTTGTATATATCTGTCGGTGTTGTATATATCTGTCGGTGTTGTATATATCTGTCAATGTTGTATATATCTGTCAATGTTGTATATATCTGTCAATGTTATATATATCTGTCAATGTTGTATATATCTGTCAATGTTGTATATATCTGTCAATGTTGTATATATCTGTCAATGTTGTATATATCTGTCGGTGTTGTATATATCTGTCGGTGTTGTATATATTACAACATAATTATGTCAATGTTGTATATATATGTCGGTGTTGTATATATAATTATGTCCTTGTTGTATATATCTGTCAACGCTGTATATATCTGTCTATGTTGTATATATCTGTCAATGTTGTATATATCTGTCAATGTTGTATATATCTGTCAATGTTGTATGTATCTGTCAATGTTGTATATATCTGTCGGTGTTGTATATATCTGTCAATGTTGTATATATCTGTCAATGCTGAATATATCTGTCAACGCTGTATATATCTGTCAATGTTGTATATATCTGTCAATGTTGTATATATCTGTCAATGTTGTATATATCTGTCAATGCTGTATATATCTGTCAATGTTATACATGTATATGTAATTAGGTCAGTGTTGTATATATATGTCAATGTTGTATATATCTGTCAATGTTGTATATATCTGTCAATGTTGTATATATCTGTCGGTGTTGTATATATCTGTCAATGTTGTATATATCTGTCAATGTTGTATATATCTGTCGGTGTTGTATATATCTGTCAATGTTGTATATATCTGTCAATGTTGTATATATCTGTCAATGTTGTATATATCTGTCCACGCTGTATATATCTGTCTATGTTGTATATATCTGTCAATGTTGTATATATCTGTCAATGTTGTATATATCTGTCAATGTTGTATATATCTGTCAATGTTGTATATATCTGTCAATGTTATATATGTAATTAGGTCAGTGTTGTATATATATATCAATGTTGTATATATCTGTCAATGTTGTATATATCTGTCGGTGTTGTATGTATCTGTCAATGTTGTATATATCTGTCAATGTTGTATATATCTGTCAATGTTGTATATATCTGTCAATGTTGTATATATCTGTCGGTGTTGTATATATCTGTCGGTGTTGTATATATCTGTCAATGTTGTATATATCTGTCAATGTTGTATATATCTGTCAATGTTGTATATATCTGTCAATGTTGTATATATAATTATGTCGTTGTTGTATATATCTGTCGGTGTTGTATATATCTGTCTATGTTGTATATATCTGTCAACGCTGTATATATCTGTCAATGTTGTATATATATGTCGATGTTGTATATATCTGTCGGTGTTGTATATATTACAACATAATTATGTCAATGTTGTATATGTCTGTCAATGTTATTAATATTCCCCAATGTCGTAGATCTACTCTATGTCTCTACTTACTTCCACTGACTGTAAGCTGGGTTGTCCCGCTTTGCCCGGTCCCGACTTGATTGGTTGCCGTACATCTGTACGTTCCACCGTCACTCAGTGCGGCGTTAGTGATGGTGAATGATGGTGTTGTTGGTGTCCCGCCGGTGTATCTGTTGTTATTGTTCACCTGAACTTGTTGAAAAACACTGTTCACAAGTTTCTGCCAAGCAACGCTCGTTTGGATGGGATCAGCGTTTACGTTACAGACAAGCTGAATTGTTCCACTAGCAGTAACGGAATATGAACTCTCCGGAATAGACACACTCGGCAGAACTTTAAGAGAATAAACAAATATATTAAAGGTACTGAAGTGTTGTTTTGGCAAAAAAATGTTAATTAGGCCAAAAGTCACGGGCATTATCAATATGACGTGCTTTTCTGACGGTGAACAATGCAATTGGCGTGTCTCATCTTAACTTGTCGAAATGAGTCGCGTTCAGTTTTTATAACCGGTCTGTCCGGAATTTTCTGACTCGGTGTCTGGCTCCGGAAGTTATTCATTAGCTTCAACAGCACCAGAAAAAAAGGAGAAACGAACCAATTTCCAGGTATAGACCACGAACTTCAGAGTCTCTACTGATAATTTTGCAACATTGTCATCTGTGATTTTTTCCTATCGTCATACCGTCTGAATAAAGTTAAAATTTACCGAAACATGGGATTTTTTTTATTTAAAAAAAAGTAAATGTTTTTACCTTTTTTAAACCCTGCTCTGGACATAAATGACTTGCAACTACATCGGATACCAATTAAGAATCCGAAACACATTGTTTTGTTTTGTACTGTCAGTACAACGAACTTAAAATGTCATCCTATTGTTAACCAAAGGTCTTGTTGCTTTACAATACCGACCTTATTTTACTACCTGATAACAAAATGATGCTTGAAGTCAACTGATGTCGCCAACTGACGAATGCAAAAGAAGATAAGGATTCGAAAAGAGCAGTTTATTATTGACCGTGGAAAAGTGTTATGGTTATCGGGAATTTTCCATTTTCGATTTTGACGTCACACGTGTTCGATGCTGATTTGCCTACTGGGTGTCGGGGATAAAGCAGAAGACGCTTATACTTCCGGGACAACGTGTTATATTATTCTATATATATATATAAACCAAAGGTCAAAATATAGGTCAACAAATGACAGCAATATGATATGAATACTGAAGGGAAATGTAGAAATCAGCAAAGGTCATGGCTCAAATTAATTTTCGATATCAATCAACATACCGTATACATATTGCTTTTGAAGAATATGACATCTATATAATTGTATCGTTTGATATTATTAAGTTATTTTCATCCAGAGCCTTAAATCATTTTGATTTCGCACCCAATGACATTAGACAATAAGGAGAAGTAAGTAGCAGGTATACGTATTTTCCAATTAAGTTCGTTTGATAACTTACCCGGTCTTTTTTTAAACTGAAAACAACATTATCTAGATATTACGGTTCCACCGTAAATCACCAGTGTTGTATCTTTTTCGAGAGATGCAAGTTGTTGAAGACAACGGAATCTGACTGTCTACACTATGACCTAATACTTACTTCCACTGACTGTAAGCTGGGTGGTTCCACTCTGTCCAGTCCCGAATTGATTTGTGGCTCTACATTGGTAGGTTCCACTGTCAGTTGTCAAGGCACCGGTGATGACAAGGTTCGTCGAGGTGGTAGTGCCTCCACTGTATCTACTGTTGGTTGTGATTTGAACCTGTTGATAAACGCTGCCTACAAGTTTGTGCCAGGTAACTCCAGTTTGGAATGGATCTGCGTTTACGTTACAGACAAGAGTAATGGACCCTCCAGAGTTTGTCGCATAGGTTTGCTGAGGGATAGACACGCTCGGAACGACTTAAAAAGAATACATATTTAATTAAAGTTGATGAAAAAGTAAAATAAGCATATCTTAAAAAAGAAAAAAAATGCTATATATGCCATATACAATATCATGCTTTATACTTAAAATAGCCAAATAATGTAAACCAAACCTCATATCAACAAAGTAGTGTAAGTTTTCGTATCTATCACCGGAAATTATGATAATGTAGTTTATATCCTGATATTTACACCTCTTCCCTATTTAGCATAGTAAACTCTGGCTGTGAATAAATTAGCGTTTACGCAGTGAAAAAAAAAACGCTCAGCGGATGTAAGCACAGAAACAGAGACAGAAATTGGTGATTGTGAATATTTATCAATTAATTAAAAACGTAAAAGGTATTAAACAAAAATGTTGAGTTGTTTCTTTTAATTTTGTTAAAAATACTGCTGTATTTACGTAGATTCACCGGAATGATATTATCTTAACAACAACGGCTGCCGTAGTTACCAACGTCGCAACACATCTTGAATTTTCATTTTTTTTCCCCCCTACTTTATCTAAACGATTTGTTTGATTTGTGTAAATATAAGAAGTGTACCTCATTTTGACTACGTGTTCCTGCAGTTGGCAACAAACATATCCTATGGAGCGCTAACGCGCTACCCATAGGAAATGTTCGTTGCAAACTGCGGGCATATACTACCGTATACGAAGTCAAATGAGGTACAATCCTCAATATTTTGTGTGATTATTTTAAATCCTCAATTGATATCATGAGGTCACGTGATCATGTGTTGGTACAGTACGTGCAGAAATTACCGGACGGAATAATTCGATTGCAAAAGTCACTTTATTAAGATTACCGCAAAAATTATGTACAATACAGTATTTACCAGGAAATGAGAACCGTATGATATGAAAGAACTTGCAATAATGGAAAGTAAAACTGGGAAAATGAAGCTTTTTTTCATAGTTCTTCCTTTCTTGTTAAACAATATATATCATTAGTATGGTAGTAACACGACATATATCACTAGTATGGTAGTAGCACGACACATTTATAATTAGTATTGTAGTAACACGACATATCTATCATTAGTATGGTAGTAACACGACACATCAATATTTAGTATGGTAGTAACACGACACATCAATATTTAGTATGGTAGTAACACGACACATCAATCATTAGTATAGTAGTAACACGACACATCTATATTTAGTATGGTAGTAACACGCCACATCTGTCATTAGTATGGTAGTAACACGACACATCAATCATTAGTATGGTAGTAATACGACACATCAATATTTAGTATGGCAGTAGCACGACACATCTATCATTAGTATGGTAGTAACAGGACACATCTATCATTAGTATGGTAGTAACACGACACATTTATCATTAGTATGGTAGAAACACGACACATCTATCATTAGTATGGTAGTAACACGACACATCAATATTTAGTATGGCAGTAGCACGACACATCTATCAATAGTATGGTAGTAACATGACACATCTATTTTTAGAATGGTAGTAACATGACATCTATCATTAGTATGGTAGTAACACGACACATCAATATTTAGTATGGCAGTTACATGACACATCTATCATTAGTATGGTAGTAACACGACACATCAATCATTAGTATAGTAGCAACACGACACATCTATCATTAGTATGGTAGTAACACGACACATCTATATTTAGTATGGTAGTAACACGACATATATCATTAGTATGGTATTAACACGACATATATCATTAGTATGGTAGTAACATAATATTTATCATTAGTATGGTAGTAACACGACATCTATCATTAGTTTCGTAGTAACACAATATCCATAGAATGGTAGTAACAAAACATATATCATAATTATTATAGTAACCCGACATGTAATATATCATGATGTGGTCTTAATATATTATCGTTGTGATAAACACATATACACACTTAGTTTATTCATTAGTCATGCTCAATAATTATATTAGAACAAAAACTATTCATTTTTAAATAAAATATCGACGTTGTAGGCATACCTCCACTGACAGTCAGCTGAGTTGTCCCACTCTGTGATGTCCCGAATTGATTTGTGGCTCTACATTGGTAGGTTCCACTGTCAGTTGTCAAGGCACCGGTGATGACAAGGTTCGTCGACGTGGTTGTGCCTCCACTGTATCTACTGTTGGTTGTGATTTGAACCTGTTGATAAGCGGTGCCTACAAGTTTGTGCCAGGTAACGCCAGTTTGGAAAGGATCTGCGTTTACGTTACAGACAAGAGTAATGGACCCTCCAGAGTTTGTCGCATAGGTTTGCTGGGGGATAGACACGCTCGGAGCACCTTTAAATAGAAAATCATCAAAGTATTGTGACGTTTTTAGTGTCAATTAATCCTGAGGTAAATCAACATTTGCTCCTAATACCGTGGGGAAAAATCATCATCCTGGAAACCACGTCATCACACTTTATAACCCGTCATCACACTTTATAATACGTCATCACATTTTATAATACGTCATCACACTTTATAATACGTCATCACATTTTATAATACGTCATCAAGATTACCCTCCTAACATAGCACATTACACGTCATGGTGTATAGTTATATGGCAGATGTCGTCAATCAGTCTGTAGTTGCTCTACCTTCTGGAACACCTGGTCGTGTATGGTTTTGATTGTATCTCAATTTTGATTTGTGTCATGTCATGGTTCATAAATAATGGCGAAACCGATTTTGAGCAGAGAATTCAAACAGGAAATAATTTTCATTGTATATCGAATTATTGTTACTCTATAAAAACCCTGTAACTATGAAATATATACAGAATTTGTTCATATCCAAATAATAGAATATCATTATTTGGCAAAATTGTTTATTGAGCATTGACTTACTAAAATAAAATCCTCATCGATTTGTTTAAAGATTATCCCAGTGTCTCTACTTACTACCACTGACTGTAAGCTGGGTAGTCCCGCTCTGTGCAGTGCCAATCGAATTTGTCGCTGTACATCTGTAGGTTCCACTGTCACTGGTTTGGGCGTTTGTGATGGCAAAGTTTGTCGAGCTGGCAGTTCCTCCACTATATCTACTGTTGGTTGTGATTTGAACCTGTTGATAAACGGTGCCTACAAGTTTCTGCCATGTGACTCCGGTTTGGAATGGATCTGCGTTTACGTTACAGACAAGAGTTATGGACCCTCCAGAGTTTGTCGCATAGGTTTGCTGAGGGATAGACACGCTCGGAACGACTTAAAATGAAAAAAAATACATATTTAATTAAAGTTGATGAAAAAGTAAAATAAGCATATCTTAAAAAAGAAAAAAAAATCTATATGTGCCATATACAAATGCATGCTTTATACTTAAAATAGCCAAATAATGTAAACCAAACCTCATATCAACAAAGTAGTGTAAGTTTTCGTATCTATCACCGGAAATTATGATAATGTAGTTTATATCCTGATATTTACACCTCTTCCCTTTTTAGCATAGTAAACTCTGGCTGTGAATAAATTAGCGTTTACGCAGTGAAAAAAAACGCTCAGCGGATGTAAGCGCGGAAATCGGTACCATAATTATGACGTCGTCTATTTGTGACGTTACCGGAACGTCAACAGGACAGCACCATTTTGAAAGGACTGATCAACGCAATTTTAGCGTTTCCCCCTGTTATAAAAGCTGGCGTCAAGAGAGTATCTTGTCAAAAAAACTAAACTCAATATTGCGAAATTAGTGCATATTTAACTACTCCACGAGGTAAGCTAACAACAAATGGCTGAAGCGTACAGTTCGAAGAGAACATTTGACCGCGTCAATACTAAATCTGTGACAATACACACTGTGCTTGACAATCATAATTAATCTGAGACAGAAATTGGTGATTGTGAATATTAATTAATTAATTGAAAACGTAAAAGGTATTAAACAAAAATGTTGAGTTGTTTCCTTTAATTTTGTTAACAATATTGGTGTATTTGTGTAGATTAACTGGAATGATATTATCGTAGCAACAACGGCTGCCGTAGTCGCAACACATCTTGAATCTTATTTTCTTCCTACTGTATTTAAACGATATCTAAATATAAGAAGTGTACCTCATTTTATCTAGGTGTTCCTGCACTTGGCAACAAACATATCCTATTGAGCGCTAACGCGCTATCCGTGGGCAATGTTCTTTGCCAACTGCGGGCATATACTACCGTATACGAAGTCAAAATGAGGTGCAATCCTCGATATTTTGAGTGATTATTTTAAATCATAAATTGACAGCATGAGGTCACGTGATCATGTGTTGGTACAGTACGTGCAGAAATTACCGGACGGAATAATTCGATTGCAAAAGTCACTTTATTAGGATTACAGCAATACTTATGTACATTACAGTATTTACCAGGAAATGAGAACCGTATGATATGAAAGAACTTGCAATAATGGAAAGTAAAACTGGGAAAATGAAGTTTTTTTTCAAAGTTCTTCCTTTCTTATTACACAATTTATATCATTAGTATGGTAGTAACACGACATCTATCATTAGTATGGTAGTAACATGACACATCTATCATTAGTATGGTAGTAACACGACACATCAATCATTAGTATGGTAGTAACACGACACATCTACCATTAGTATGATAGTAACACGACACATCTACCATTAGTATGATAGTAACACGACACATCTATCATTAGTATGATAGTAACACGACACATCTATCATTTGTATGGTAGTAGCACCACATCTATCATTAGTATGATAGTAACACAACATCTATCATTAGTATGGTAGTAACATAACATATATTATTATTATTATTATTATTACACGCTAACTGGTAATAAGTATTTATATATTAAAGTATTTAAAAGGTAAAAATTGAAGTAATCCAGACGATTCTGCCGTTGATACATTTAGTATGAGGTGTTTACAAAAGGATACGATAATAACGTGACCCTGTGGTCAGGGTCTGATGAGGGAGTCAGATCAGACCTACACCAGTCAATTTTAAACAAAGATGCACTGTACATGAGAAGTACAAATATTCTTAATTGAAAAATCCTGCGGATAAGCAATTAGATCGACTATGGTTGAGGAGATGAATTATTTATGCGACCATATCTGTAAACTGTAAAACGAAAGTAGGTCTAGCCAGGTGAAGCAAATGCTGTTATTTTCGCAATAACTGTTCGGTTTACTTGATACGATAGCTATGATCGAAATCAGTGTTACCTTCGGTTGTATTTTAGCACATTGGTGTCTCAAAAAATGCGAAAATAATCCGGTATGATGTTCAATGATCTTCTGTTTTTATTATCCTTATGCATGTTTTCCGGGTCACGTTCTAATAGCATATGTGAACTTCCGGTACGTCATCAAATTCATTTCCCGCGAATTTATTGGGAAATCTAAATCAACACTTGAAAATGAAATGAAATGGAAGGAATAAAAAAATGTCTAAATAAAAATATTGTGATCAGTATTTAGTGCAACATTAAAGTTTAATCGTAAATAATTGCTACGATTCGCTAGCCTAAAGCATAAGTAAAATTGAAATCAAATTATTCTAAAATTCACATTTCGTTTCTATTTTAATCTTAAAATTTTTATCACAAGATCGTTTAGAAGCTTTGCAGTACTGACTCTTTCAAACGCCCAGATGCTTTGATTTGAGCAAAGATGGCGACCTGAAGCTGTGTGGCGGTTTGGATTGGAATTAAATTGCGTATATTTCGGCAAGTAAACATCGTACAAGGTTCCCGTGTGGTCAGATCATCTAATTTTGTCATCATGTATTCAGAACAGTTGTTGTTTAGTCGATGCCGTCATTAACATAAAAATTCGGATTATTATATAAATACTTATTTAATTACAAGTTTACCGGTTATAAGTATTTATATATTAAAGTATTTAAAATGCTGAAGTATCCATCCACGGAAATATAGTATATCATATACACGTCTCTTCCAGAAGGTAGAAAGTTGTAGTAATCCAAACGAATCAGTCGTGGATACATTTATTATGAAGTGTTTACAAAGGAATACGATAGTAACGTGACCCCGGGGTCAGGGTCTGCTGAGAGTAGCCAGATCACACCTATTTTAAACAAAGATGCACCCTGTACATAAGAAGAACAAATATACTTGATAGAACTATCCAGTGAAGTAATTCGACTATGGTTGAGAAGATGAATTATTTATATGACCATATCCGTAAACTGTAAAACGAAAGTACATGTAGGTCTTGCCCAACTACATATAGGTTACGATACGATAGCTATAAATTAAAACAGTGTTACTTTCCATTGTAATTCCGCACAATGGTGTCTCAAAAATTGCGAAAATAATCCGGTAATGTACAATGGTCTTCTGTTTTTATTATCGTTGTGTTTTCTGGGTCACGTTCTAATAACCGACGCCACGAAATGTCATACAGCTAATGGACCGAAGTGTTATCCACTCCAAACCTCCACTTATCGACTATAGATGCCTGATCCTATAGCATGTCGGCTTCCTACGTCATCAAATTCATTTCCCGCGAAATTACTGGGAAATCTAAAACAATTCTTTAAATGGAATGAAGCGAAATCAATAGAAAACGTCTAAATAAAAGCATCGTGATCAGTATTGAGTAGAACGTTAAAGTTCATTGTAAATAATTGCTACTATTTGCTAACCTAAAGCATAAGTAATTTAAATCAAATTATTTTAAAATCCATATCTCGTTTCTATTATAATCTTAAAATTTGTATCACAAGATCATTTAGAAGCTTTGCAGTACTGACTCTTTCAAACGCACAGATGTTTTGATTTGAGCAAAGATGGCGACCCGAAGCTGTGAGGCGGTTTGGATTGGAATTAAAATGCGTATATTTCGGCAAGTAAACATCGTACAATGTCCCAGTGTGGTCTGATCATCTAATTTTGTCATTATGTATTCAGAACAGTTGTGGTTTAGTCGCTACGGTCATTAACATAAAAATTCGGATTATTATATAAATACTTATTTAATTATAGTAACTCGACATGTAATATATCATGATGTGTTCTTAATATATTATCGTTGTGATAAACACATATACACACTTAGTTTATTCATTAGTCATGCTCAATAATTACATTAGAACAAAAACTATTCATTTTTAAATAAAATCACGACGTTGTAGGCATACCTCCACTGACAGTCAGCTGAGTTGTCCCACTCTGTGATGTCCCGAATTGATTTGTGGCTCTACATTGGTAGGTTCCACTGTCAGTTGTCAAGGCACCGGTGATGACAAGGTTCGTCGACGTGGTAGTGCCTCCACTGTATCTACTGTTGGTTGTGATTTGAACCTGTTGATAAGCGGTGCCTACAAGTTTGTGCCAGGTAACTCCGGTTTGGAATGGGTTAGCGTTTACGTTGCAGACAAGAGTAATGGATCCACCAGAGTTTGTCGCATAGGTTTGCTGGGGTATAGACACGCTAGGAGCAGCTTAAAATAGAAAATCAAAGTATTATGACGTCTTTAGTGTCGTTTAACCCTGATGTAAATCATTATTTGCTCCAAACCGCCGGAGAAATTCATCATCCTAAAACTACGTCATCACACTTATAACACATAAATCACACTTTACAATACTTCATCACACTTTATAATACGTCATCACACTTTGTAATAAGTCATCACATTTTATAATACGTCATCACACTTTATGATACGTCATCACATTTACAATACGCTATCACACTCTACAGTACATCATCACACATAACAATACTTCAGCACACTGTAAAATACGTCATCAAAATTTACAATACGTCATCACGCTTTAAATTGCGTCATCACATTTTATAAGACGTCATCAAGATTACCCGTCCTAACATACTACATTACACGGCATGGTGTATAGTTATGTGGCAGATGTCGTCAATGAATCTGCAGTTGCTCCACCTTCTGGAACAGAATATCATTATTTGGCAAAATTGTTTATTGAACATTGACTTACTAAAACAAATACCTCGTCGATTTGTTTAAAGATAATCCCAGTGTCTCTACTTACTACCACTGACTGTAAGCTGGGTAGTCCCGCTCTGTGCAGTGCCAATCGAATTTGTCGCTGTACATCTGTAGGTTCCACTGTCACTGGTTTGGGCGTTTGTGATGACAAAGTTTGTCGAGCTGGTAGTTCCTCCACTATATCTACTGGTGGTTGTGATTTGAACCTGTTGATACACGGTGCCTACAAGTATCTGCCAGGCAATTCCGGTTTGGAATGGATCTGCGTTTACGTTACAGACAAGAGTAATGGACCCTCCAGAGTTTGTCGCATAGGTTTGCTGAGGGATAGACACGCTCGGAACGACTTAAAAAGAATACATATTTAATTAAAGTTGATGAAGAAGTAAAATAAGCATATCTTAAAAATCGGAAAAATATACTTTATATACCACATACAAATTAATGCTTTATACTTAAATACGAAGTCAAAATGAGGTACAATCCTTAATATTTTGTTTGATTATTTTTAATTCTGAATTGATATCATGAAGGCACGTGATCATGTGTTGGTACAGTACGTACAGAAATTAACGGGCGGAATAATTCAATTGCGAAAGTCACTTTTTTAAAATTACCGCAAAATTACGTACATTACAGTATTTACCAGGATATGAGAACCGTGTGATATGAAAGAACTTGCAATGATGGAAAGGAAAACTGAGAAAATGAAGCTATTTTTCACAGTTCTCCCTTTCTTGTAAAACAATATATATCCTTAGTATGGTAGTAACACGACACCTCTATCATTAGTATGGTAGTAACATAACATGTTTCATTAGTATGGTAGTAACATGACACATCTATCATTAGTATGGTAGTAACATAACATGTTTCATTAGTATGGTAGTAACATGACACATCTATCATTAGTATGGTAGTAACACGACATCTATCATTAGGATGGTAGTAACACGACACGTCTATCATTAGTATGGTAGTAACACGACACATCTATCATTAGTTTGGTAGTAACATGACATATCTATCATTAGTATGATAGTAACACGACATCTATCATTAGTATGGTAGTAACATAACATATATTATTATTATTATTATAGTAACCCGACATGTAATATATCATGATGTGGTCTTAATATATTATCGTTGTGATAAACACATATACGCACTTAGTTTATTCATTAGTCATGCTCAATAATTATATTAGAACAAAAACTATTCATTTTTTAAATAAAATATCGACGTTGTAGGCATACCTCCACTGACAGTCAGCTGAGTTGTCCCACTCTGTGATGTCCCGAATTGATTTGTGGCTCTACATTGGTAGGTTCCACTGTCAGTTGTCAAGGCACCGGTGATGACAAGGTTCGTCGACGTGGTAGTGCCTCCACTGTATCTACTGTTGGTTGTGATTTGAACCTGTTGATAAGCGGTGCCTACAAGTTTGTGCCAGGTAACTCCGGTTTGGAATGGGTTAGCGTTTACGTTGCAGACAAGAGTAATGGATCCACCAGAGTTTGTCGCATAGGTTTGCTGGGGTATAGACACGCTAGGAGCAGCTTAAAATAGAAAATCATCAAAGTATTATGACGTCTTTTGTGTCGTTTAACCCTAATGTAAATCTACATTTGCTCTAAACCATCGGAAAAATTCATCATCCTAAAACTACGTCATCACACGTTATAACACATAAATCACACTCTACAGTACATCATCACACATAACAATACGTCATCACACTGTAAAATACGTCATCAAAATTTACAATACGTCATCACACTTTACAATTCGTCATCGCACTTTACAATACGCCATCACACTCTACAGTACATCATCACACATAACAATACTTCATCACGCTGTAAAATACGTCATCAAAATTTACAATACGTCATAACACTTTAAATTGCGTCATCACATTTTATAAGACGTCATCAAGATTACCCGTCCTAACATACCACATTACACGTCATGGTGTATAGTTATGTGGCAGATGTCGTCAATGAATCTGTAGTTGCTCCACCTTCTGGAACAGAATATCATTATTTGGCAAAATTGTTTATTGAACATTGACTTACTAAAACAAATACCTCGTCGATTTGTTTAAAGATAATCCCAGTGTCTCTACTTACTACCACTGACTGTAAGCTGGGTAGTCCCGCTCTGTGCAGTGCCAATCGAATTTGTCGCTGTACATCTGTAGGTTCCACTGTCACTGGTTTGGGCGTTTGTGATGACAAAGTTTGTCGAGCTGGTAGTTCCTCCACTATATCTACTGTTGGTTGTGATTTGAACCTGTTGATATACGGTGCCTACAAGTATCTGCCAGGCAATTCCGGTTTGGAATGGATCTGCGTTTACGTTACAGACAAGAGTAATGGACCCTCCAGAGTTTGTCGCATAGGTTTGCTGAGGGATAGACACGCTCGGAACGACTTAAAAAGAATACATATTTAATTAAAGTTGATGAAGAAGTAAAATAAGTATATCTTAAAAATCGGAAAAATATACTTTATATACCACATACAAATTCATGCTTTATACTTAAATACGAAGTCAAAATGAGGTACAATCCTTAATATTTTGTTTGATTATTTTTAATTCTGAATCGTTATCATGAAGGCACTTGATCATATGTGTTGGTACAGTACGTACAGAAATTAACGGGCGGAATAATTCAATTGCGAAAGTCACTTTTTTAAGATTACCGCAAAATTACGTACATTACAGTATTTACCAGGATATGAGAACCGTGTGATATGAAAGAACTTGCAATAATGGAAAGGAAAACTGAGAAAATGAAGCTTTTTTTCACAGTTCTCCCTTTCTTGTAAAACAATATATATCCTTAGTATGGTAGTAACATGACATATATCATTAGGATGGTAGTAACACGACACATCTATCACTAGGATAGTAGTAACACAACACATGTATCATTAGTATGGTAGTAACACGACACATCTATCATTAGTATGATAGTAACACGACACATCTATCATTAGTATGGTAGTAACACGACACATCTATCATTAGGATGGTAGTAACACGACACATCTATCATTAGAATGGTAGTAACACGACACATCTATCATTAGTATGGTAGTAACACGACACATCTATCATTAGGATAGTAGTAACACGACACATCTATCATTAGGATGGTAGTAACACGACACATCTATCATTAGTATGGTAGTAACACGACACATCTATCATTAGGATGGTAGTAACACGACACATCTATCATTAGTATGGTAGTAACACGACACATCTATCATTAGGATGGTAGTAACACGACACATCTATCATTAGGATGGTAGTAACACGACTCATCTATCATTAGTATGGTAGTAACACGACACATCTATCCTTAGTATGGTAGTAACATGACACATATATCATTAGTATGGTAGTAACATGACACATCTATCATTAGTATGGTAGTAACACGACACATCTATCATTAGTATGGTAGTAACACGACAGTAGTAACACGACACATCAATCATTAGGATGGTAGTAACACCACACATCTATCATTAGTATGGTAGTAACACGACACATGTATCATTAGGATGGTAGTAACACGACATCTATCATTAGTATGGTAGTAACACGACACATCTATCATTAGGATGGTAGTAACACGACACATTTATCATTAGTATGGTAGTAACACGACACATCTATCATTAGGATGGTAGTGACACGACAAATCTATCATTAGGATGGTAGTAACAGGACACATATATCATTAGGATGGTAGTAACACGACACATCTATCATTAGGATGGTAGTAACACGACACATCTATCATTAGTATGGTAGTAACACGACACATCTATCCTTAGTATGGTAGTAACATGACACATATATCATTAGTATGGTAGTATCATGACACATCTATCATTAGAATGGTAGTAACACGACACATCTATCATTAGTATGGTAGTAACACGACAGTAGTAACACGACACATCTATCATTAGGATGGTAGTAACACCACACATCTATCATTAGTATGGTAGTAACACGACACATATATCATTAGGATGGTAGTAACACGACATCTATCATTAGTATGGTAGTAACACGACACATCTATCATTAGGATGGTAGTAACACGACACATCTATCATTAGTATGGTAGTAACACGACACATCTATCATTAGGATGGTAGTAACACGACACATCTATCCTTAGTATTCTAGTAACACGACACATTTATCATTAGTATTGTAGTTACACGACACATCAATCATTAGGATTGTAGTAACACGACACATCTATCATTAGTATGGTAGTAACACGACACATCTATCATTAGTATGGTAGTAACATGACATAGATCATTAGTATGGTAGTAACTCGACACATCTATCATTAGTATGGTAGTAACACGACACATCTATCATTAGTATGGTAGTAACACGACACATCTATCATTAGTATGGTAGTAACTCGACACATCTATCATTAGTATGGTAGTAACACGACACATCTATCATTAGTATGGTAGTAACACGACACATTTATCATTAGTATGGTAGTAACACGACACATCAATCATTAGGATGTTAGTAACACGACACATTTATCATTAGTATGGTAGTAACACGACACATCTATCATTAGTATGGTAGTAACACGACACATTTATCATTAGTATGGTAGTAACACGACACATCAATCATTAGGATGGTAGTAACACGACACATCAATCATTAGGATGGTAGTAACACGACACATCTATCATTAGTATGGTAGTAACACGACACATCTATCATCAGTATGGTAGAAACATGACACATCAATCATTAGGATGGTAGTAACACGACACATCTATTATTAGTATGGTAGTAACTATACACATCTATCATTAGTATGGTAGTAACACGACACATCTATCTTTAGTATGATAGTAACACGACACATTTATCATTAGTATGGTAGTAACACGACACATCAATCATTAGGATGTAAGTAACACGACAGTAGTAACACGACACAACAATCATTAGGATGTAAGTAACACGACACATCTATCATTAGTATGGTAGTAACACGACACATCTATCATTAGTATGGTAGTAACATGACATAGATAATTAGTATGGTAGTAACTCGACACATCTATCATTAGAATGTTAGTAACACGCCACATCTATCATTAGTATGGTAGTAACTCGACACATCTATCATTAGTATGGTAGTAACACGACACATCTATCATGAGTATAATAGTAACATAACATATATCATTAGTATTGTAGTAACATAACATTGATCATTAGTATGGTATTAACATAACATTTATCATTAGTATGATAGTAACACGACATCTATCATTAGTATGGTAGTAACACGACATCTATCATTAGTTTGGTAGTAACACGACCCATATTTTATTAGTATGATTTTTTCACGACATGTATCATTAGTATGGTAGTAACACGACACATCTATCATTAGTATGGTAGTAACTCGACACATCTACCATTAGTATGGTAGTAACACGACACATCTATCATTAGTATGATAGTAACACGATATTTATCATTAGTATGGTAGTAACACGACATCTATTATTAGTATGGTAGTAACACGACACATCTATCATTAGTATGGTAGTAACACGATATTTATCATTAGTATGATAGTAACACAACATATATCATTAGTATGGTAGTAACATAACATATATTTATTATTATTATTATAGTAACCCGACATGTAATATATCATGATGTGGTCTTAATATATTATCGTTGTGATAAACACATATACACACTTAGTTTATTTAACAATTAAACGCTTGGTAGATTGTATTTATTGGCAAGATCAATGCAATCTGGGTGACAGATAAATAGAATGACGCCCGTTAGGGCGTTATGAATATTTATCTGTCACCCAGATTGCATTGATATTGACAATAAATATAATCTAAGAAGCGTTTAATTGTTATATTTACATTAGATACGTTAAACTTCACTTTCTCTTTGCTAAATCTGGAATTTAAGTTCAGATATTCCCCTGTTTGTTCAATTGAAAGAACGGCACATGTGAAATCGATTTCATTGTAGTGCTTGGTTTGCATTCAAATTGATGTGTAATACAAAGCCTTGGCGTGACTATGATCAACATAGCACCAAAATGACGTCATAATTACGCGATTGTTCTAAGTCGAAATCCTTGCTAGGTTTGATTCACCCGCAACGCATTGCCAAACATTTTTTTGACGCTGACGGAAGTGACGTCATGTGATCTGGGCTGCATTTATACGGTGATCAATACCATCTGGTTTAACAAAGGAGTAATGGGAGACCGTCACACAGAATGTAAATATTCATTAGTCATGCTCAATAATTATATTAGAACAAAAACTATTCATTTTTTAAATAAAATATAGACGTTGTAGGCATACCTCCACTGACAGTCAGCTGAGTTGTCCCACTCTGTGATGTCCCGAATTGATTTGTGGCTCTACATTGGTAGGTTCCACTGTCAGTTGTCAAGGCACCGGTGATGACAAGGTTCGTCGACGTGGTAGTGCCTCCACTGTATCTACTGTTGGTTGTGATTTGAACCTGTTGATAAGCGGTGCCTACAAGTTTGTGCCAGGTAACTCCGGTTTGGAATGGGTTAGCGTTTACGTTGCAGACAAGAGTAATGGATCCACCAGAGTTTGTCGCATAGGTTTGCTGGGGTATAGACACGCTAGGAGCAGCTTAAAATAGAAAATCATCAAAGTATTATGACGTCTTTTGTGTCGTTTAACCCTGATGTAAATCTACATTTGCTCCAACCCGTCGGAAAAATTCATCATCCTAAAACTACGTCATCACACATTATAACACATAAATCACACTCTACAGTACATCATCACACATAACAATACGGCATCACACTGTAAAATACGTCATCAAAATTTACAATACGTCATCACACTTTACAATTCGTCATCGCACTTTACAATACGCCATCACACTCTACAGTACATCATCACACATAACAATACTTCATCACACTGTAAAATACGTCATCAAAATTTACAATACGTCATCACACTTTAAATTGCGTCATCACATTTTATAATACGTCATCAAGATTACCCGTCCTAACATACTACATTACACGTCATGGTGTATAGTTATGTGGCAGATGTCGTCAATGAATCTGCAGTTGCTCCACCTTCTGGAACAGAATATCATTATTTGGCAAAATTGTTTATTGAACATTGACTTACTAAAACAAATACCTCGTCGATTTGTTTAAAGATAATCCCAGTGTCTCTACTTACTACCACTGACTGTAAGCTGGGTAGTCCCGCTCTGTGCAGTACCAATCGAATTTGTCGCTGTACATCTGTAGGTTCCACTGTCACTGGTTTGGGCGTTTGTGATGACAAAGTTTGTCGAGGTGGTAGTTCCTCCACTATATCTACTGTTGGTTGTGATTTGAACCTGTTGATATACGGTGCCTACAAGTATCTGCCAGGCAATTCCGGTTTGGAATGGATCTGCGTTTACGTTACAGACAAGAGTAATGGACCCTCCAGAGTTTGTCGCATAGGTTTGCTGAGGGATAGACACGCTCGGAACGACTTAAAAAGAATACATATTTAATTAAAGTTGATGAAGAAGTAAAATAAGTATATCTTAAAAATGGAAAAATATACTTTATATACCACATACAAATTCATGCTTTATACTTAAATACGAAGTCAAAATGAGGTACAATCCTTAATATTTTGTTTGATTATTTTTAATTCTGAATCGATATCATGAAGGCACGTGATCATGTGTTGGTACAGTACGTACAGAAATTAACGGGCGGAATAATTCAATTGCGAAAGTCACTTTTTTAAGATTACCGCAAAATTACGTACATTACAGTATTTACCAGGATATGAGAACCGTGTGATATGAAAGAACTTGCAATAATGGAAAGGAAAACTGAGAAAATGAAGCTATTTTTCACACTTCTCCCTTTCTTGTCAAAGAATATATATATCATTAGTATGGTAGTAACACGACACATGTATCATTAGTATAGTAGTAACATGACATCTATCATTAGTATGGTAGTAACTCGACACATCTATCATTAGTATGGTACTAACATAACATCTATCATTAGTATGATAGTAACACAACATATATCATTAGTATGGAAGTAACATAACATATATTATTATTATTATTATAGTAACCCGACATGTAATATATCATGATGTGGTCTTAATATATTATCGTTGTGATAAACACATATACACACTTAGTTTATTTAACAATTAAACGCTTGGTAGATTGTATTTATTGGCAAGATCAATGCAATCTGGGTGACAGATAAATAGAATGACGCCCGTTAGGGCGTCATGAATATTTATCTGTCACCCAGATTGCATTGATATTGACATTAAATATAATCTAACAAGCGTTTAATTGTTATATTTACATTAGATACGTTAAACTTCACTTTCTCTTTGCTAAATCTGGGATTTAAGTTCAGATATTCCCCTGTTTGTTCAATTGAAAGAACGGCACATGTGAAATCGATTTCATTGTAGTGCTTGGTTTGCATTCAAATTGATGTGTAATACAAAGCCTTGGCGTGACTATGATCAACATAGCACCAAAATGACGTCATAATTACGCGATTGTTCTAAGTCGAAATCCTTGCTAGGTTTGATTCACCCGCAACGCATTGCCAAACATTTTTTTGACGCTGACGGAAGTGACGTCATGTGATCTGGGCTGCATTTATACGGTGATCAATACCATCTGGTTTAACACAGGAGTAATGGGAGACCGTCACACAGAATGTAAATATTCATTAGTCATGCTCAATAATTATATTAGAACAAAAACTATTTATTTTTTAAATAAAATATAGACGTTGTAGGCATACCTCCACTGACAGTCAGCTGAGTTGTCCCACTCTGTGATGTCCCGAATTGATTTGTGGCTCTACATTGGTAGGTTCCACTGTCAGTTGTCAAGGCACCGGTGATGACAAGGTTCGTCGACGTGGTAGTGCCTCCACTGTATCTACTGTTGGTTGTGATTTGAACCTGTTGATAAGCGGTGCCTACAAGTTTGTGCCAGGTAACTCCGGTTTGGAATGGGTTAGCGTTTACGTTGCAGACAAGAGTAATGGATCCACCAGAGTTTGTCGCATAGGTTTGCTGGGGTATAGACACGCTAGGAGCAGCTTAAAATAGAAAATCATCAAAGTATTATGACGTCTTTTGTGTCGTTTAATCCTGATGTAAATCTACATTTGCTCCAACCCGTCGGAAAAAATTCATCATCCTAAAACTACGTCATCACACATTATAACACATAAATCACACTCTACAGTACATCATCACACATAACAATACGGCATCACACTGTAAAATACGTCATCAAAATTTACAATACGTCATCACACTTTACAATTCGTCATCGCACTTTACAATTCGCCATCACACTCTACAGTACATCATCACACATAACAATACTTCATCACACTGTAAAATACGTCATCAAAATTTACAATACGTCATCACACTTTAAATTGCGTCATCACATTTTATAATACGTCATCAAGATTACCCGTCCTAACATACTACATTACACGTCATGGTGTATAGTTATGTGGCAGATGTCGTCAATGAATCTGCAGTTGCTCCACCTTCTGGAACAGAATATCATTATTTGGCAAAATTGTTTATTGAACATTGACTTACTAAAACAAATACCTCGTCGATTTGTTTAAAGATAATCCCAGTGTCTCTACTTACTACCACTGACTGTAAGCTGGGTAGTCCCGCTCTGTGCAGTGCCAATCGAATTTGTCGCTGTACATCTGTAGGTTCCACTGTCACTGGTTTGGGCGTTTGTGATGACAAAGTTTGTCGAGGTGGTAGTTCCTCCACTATATCTACTGTTGGTTGTGATTTGAACCTGTTGATATACGGTGCCTACAAGTATCTGCCAGGCAATTCCGGTTTGGAATGGATCTGCGTTTACGTTACAGACAAGAGTAATGGACCCTCCAGAGTTTGTCGCATAGGTTTGCTGAGGGATAGACACGCTCGGAACGACTTAAAAAGAATACATATTTAATTAAAGTTGATGAAGAAGTAAAATAAGTATATCTTAAAAATGGAAGAATATACTTTATATACCACATACAAATTCATGCTTTATACTTAAATACGAAGTCAAAATGAGGTACAATCCTTAATATTTTGTTTGATTATTTTTAATTCTGAATCGATATCATGAAGGCACGTGATCATGTGTTGGTACAGTACGTACAGAAATTAACGGGCGGACTAATTCAATTGCGAAAGTCACTTTTTTAAGATTACCGCAAAATTACGTACATTACAGTATTTACCAGGATATGAGAACCGTGTGATATGAAAGAACTTGCAATAATGGAAAGTAAAACTGGGAAAATGAAGCTATTTTTCACACTTCTCCCTTTCTTGTCAAAGAATATATATATCATTAGTATGGTAGTAACACGACACATGTATCATTAGTATAGTAGTAACATGACATCTATCATTAGTATGGTAGTAACTCGACACATCTATCATTAGTATGGTACTAACATAACATCTATCATTAGTATGATAGTAACACAACATATATCATTAGTATGGAAGTAACATAACATATATTATTATTATTATTATAGTAACCCGACATGTAATATATCATGATGTGGTCTTAATATATTATCGTTGTGATAAACACATATACACACTTAGTTTATTTAACAATTAAACGCTTGGTAGATTGTATTTATTGGCAAGATCAATGCAATCTGGGTGACAGATAAATAGAATGACGCCCGTTAGGGCGTCATGAATATTTATCTGTCACCCAGATTGCATTGATATTGACAATAAATATAATCTAACAAGCGTTTAATTGTTATATTTACATTAGATACGTTAAACTTCACTTTCTCTTTGCTAAATCTGGGATTTAAGTTCAGATATTCCCCTGTTTGTTCAATTGAAAGAACGGCACATGTGAAATCGATTTCATTGTAGTGCTTGGTTTGCATTCAAATTGATGTGTAATACAAAGCCTTGGCGTGACTATGATCAACATAGCACCAAAATGACGTCATAATTACGCGATTGTTCTAAGTCGAAATCCTTGCTAGGTTTGATTCACCCGCAACGCATTGCCAAACATTTTTTTGACGCTGACGGAAGTGACGTCATGTGATCTGGGCTCCATTTATACGGTGATCAATACCATCTGGTTTAACACAGGAGTAATGGGAGACCGTCACACAGAATGTAAATATTCATTAGTCATGCTCAATAATTATATTAGAACAAAAACTATTTATTTTTTAAATAAAATATAGACGTTGTAGGCATACCTCCACTGACACTCAGCTGAGTTGTCCCACTCTGTGATGTCCCGAATTGATTTGTGGCTCTACATTGGTAGGTTCCACTGTCAGTTGTCAAGGCACCGGTGATGACAAGGTTCGTCGACGTGGTAGTGCCTCCACTGTATCTACTGTTGGTTGTGATTTGAACCTGTTGATAAGCGGTGCCTACAAGTTTGTGCCAGGTAACTCCGGTTTGGAATGGGTTAGCGTTTACGTTGCAGACAAGAGTAATGGATCCACCAGAGTTTGTCGCATAGGTTTGCTGGGGTATAGACACGCTAGGAGCAGCTTAAAATAGAAAATCATCAAAGTATTATGACGTCTTTTGTGTCGTTTAATCCTGATGTAAATCTACATTTGCTCCAACCCGTCGGAAAAATTCATCATCCTAAAACTACGTCATCACACATTATAACACATAAATCACACTCTACAGTACATCATCACACATAAAAATACGGCATCACACTGTAAAATACGTCATCAAAATTTACAATACGTCATCACACTTTACAATTCGTCATCGCACTTTACAATTCGCCATCACACTCTACAGTACATCATCACACATAACAATACTTCATCACACTGTAAAATACGTCATCAAAATTTACAATACGTCATCACACTTTAAATTGCGTCATCACATTTTATAATACGTCATCAAGATTACCCGTCCTAACATACTACATTACACGTCATGGTGTATAGTTATGTGGCAGATGTCGTCAATGAATCTGCAGTTGCTCCACCTTCTGGAACAGAATATCATTATTTGGTAAAATTGTTTATTGAACATTGACTTACTAAAACAAATACCTCGTCGATTTGTTTAAAGATAATCCCAGTGTCTCTACTTACTACCACTGACTGTAAGCTGGGTAGTCCCGCTCTGTGCAGTACCAATCGAATTTGTCGCTGTACATCTGTAGGTTCCACTGTCACTGGTTTGGGCGTTTGTGATGACAAAGTTTGTCGAGGTGGTAGTTCCTCCACTATATCTACTGTTGGTTGTGATTTGAACCTGTTGATAAACGGTGCCTACAAGTATCTGCCAGGCAATTCCGGTTTGGAATGGATCTGCGTTTACGTTACAGACAAGAGTAATGACCCTCCAGAGTTTGTCGCATAGGTTTGCTGAGGGATAGACACGCTCGGAACGACTTAAAAAGAATAATACATATTTAATTAAAGTTGATGAAGAAGTAAAATAAGTATATCTTAAAAATGGAAAAATATACTTTATATACCACATACAAATTCATGCTTTTATACTTAAATCGAAGTCAAAATGAGGTACAATCCTTAATATTTTGTTTGATTATTTTAATTCTGAATCGATATCATGAAGGCACGTGATCATGTGTTGGTACAGTACGTACAGAAATAACGGGCGGAATAATTCAATTGCGAAAGTCACTTTTTTAAGATTACCGCAAAATTACGTACATTACAGTATTTACCAGGATATGAGAACCGTGTGATATGAAAGAACTTGCAATAATGGAAAGGAAAACTGAGGAAAATGAAGCTATTTTTCACACTTCTCCCTTTCTTGTCAAAGAATATATATATCATTAGTATGGTAGTAACACGACACATGTATCATTAGTATAGTAGTAACATGACATCTATCATTAGTATGGTAGTAACTCGACACATCTATCATTAGTATGGTACTAACATAACATCTATCATAGTATGATAGTAACACAACATATATCATTAGTATGGAAGTAACATAACATATATTATTATTATTATTATAGTAACCCGACATGTAATATATCATGATGTGGTCTTAATATATTATCGTTGTGATAAACACATATACACACTTAGTTTATTTAACAATTAAACGCTTGGTAGATTGTATTTATTGGCAAGATCAATGCAATCTGGGTGACAGATAAATAGAATGACGCCCGTTAGGGCGTCATGAATATTTATCTGTCACCCAGATTGCATTGATATTGCACTTAAATTATCTAAAGCGTTATGATTTCAAGTCGTAAATTTCCTCCCCTTTTAAGGTTTTCTACTGGGTGTGATTCATGTGCTGGTGCTAATTGGTGAATAACCTGGTGCTGATAATGCGTTTCGCGTGTTCTAACAACGAGTTGATTCACCGAGCTTTCCATTTTTTTGGCTGGGAATGACGCGTCGGCGCTTATACGGACAATTAACAAAGGAGTTGGTGAGACGTAAGCAAATATGTCATTGTCCAATGCTCATATTATATTCAGAACCTGTTGATAATTAAAGAAATTGCGAATAAAGTAAATGGAAACCTATTTTACACTTCTTTTTTGTCAAAGATCTATTACAGTTAATAGAAACACAGATAATATATTGTATGTCGTAAATGACAAAAATCATTATGGTTAACTAAAATTAGTATTAAACTACTCTCATTTAAAACACAAAAACATTAGTATAGAACTAACATATTTATTAATTAAGTACGACATGTAAGTTCATTGTAGTTATCATTACGTGTGAAAAACAAATATACACTAGTCATAACAATTACGTTGGTTAGTGATTTATTGCGATCAGCAACGTGACAATATTGACCCCTTAGGGCGTATGAATTTTTACGTCACCATTGATTGATAACAACAGTAAATAATCTAACAATCGTCATATTTAGTTATAATCTCAGATACTTAAATAAAACTCAAAAATCTGGAAAGTTAATTTTCTGTTTAATGAAAAACGGATGAAACGTTTCATACTTTGCATCAAATCTACAAGCTTGCTAAACTCGATAAACTGCACCAAATGACTCTATTACATCTAACAAAATTTAGGTTATTCCCCAACGCATTGCCAACAACATGACGCTCGTACGTACGGTATCCTCCACTTATTACGTCATCACCACTTAACTAATGAAACGTCTCACACATGTACAAATCTTCATGCTACAACTCTACAATAGTAAACATACTCATTATTTTGAAATAATATGCTTAAGACTCAGCATACACTCTCCAATCTAGACCAATACTCAATCTAATCTATTTCACTTTACTTTTGCTCCACACTTATATCGTTAACTCTCACGTTACTCATCAAGACTGTATAATAAAAGCATTCACTCTACAGTATCCATCACAACTCTACATAGGTTTGATTTCAACCTTCAAACTTTGCCCTACAATTCCATAACTCCTACAATCGGGTCATCACACTCTACAATACAGTCATCACACTCTACAATACATCATCACACCTACATACATCATCACACTCTAAAATACAGTCATCACACTTCCACAATATACATCATCACACATCTACAATACGTCATCAGCACACTCTACAATACATCATACACACTTCTACACATACAGTCATCACAGCTCTACCAGACGTCCTCACACTCTACAATACATCAGCCAAACTCTACAATACGTCATCACACTCTACAATACAGTCATCACACTCTAACAATATAATCATCACACTCTACAATACAGTCATCACACTCTACAATACATCAGCACACACTCACAATGACGTCAATCCACACTCTACACTACAGTCATCACACTCTACAAGACATCATCCACTGCTACAACTACCTCACACACCCTACAATACGTCATCACACTCTACAATACATCATCACACTCTACAATACATCATCACACTCTACAATACATCATCACACTCTACAATACATCATCACACTCTACAATACATCATCACACTCTACAATACGTCATCACACTCTACAATACATCATCACACTCTACAATACGTCATCACACTCTACAATACGTCATCACACTCTACAATACATCATCACACTGTACAATACATCATCACACACTACAATACGTCATCACACTCTACAATACATCATCACACTCTACAATACGTCATCACACTCTACAATACATCATCACATTCTACAATACGTCATCAAACTCTACAATACGTCATCACACTCTACAATACATCATCAAACTCTACAATACGTCATCACACTCTACAATACGTCATCACACTCTACAATACATCATCACACTCTACAATACGTCATCACACTCTACAATACATCATCACACTCTACAATACGTCATCACACTCTACAATACGTCATCACACTCTACAATACATCATCACTGTACAATACATCATTACACACTACAATACGTCATCACACTCTACAATACATCATCACACTCTACAATACATCATCACTCTCTACAATACATCATCACACTCTACAATACGTCATCACCACTCTACAATACGTCATCACACTCTACAATACATCATTACACTCTACAATACATCATTACACTGTACAATACATCATCACACTCTACAATACGTCATCACACTCTACAATACATCATCACACTCTACAATACATCATCACACTCTACAATACGTCATCACACTCTACAATACATCATCACACTCTACAATACGTCATCACACTCTACAATACATCATCACACTCTACAATACGTCATCACACTCTACAATACGTCATCACAATCTACAATACGTCACCACACTATACAATACGTCATCACACTCTACAATACGTCATCACAATCTACAATACGTCACCACACTATACAATACGTCATCACACTCTACAATTCGTCATCACACTCTACAATACATCATCACACTCTACAATACGTCATCACACTCTACAATACATCATCACACTCTACAATACGTCATCACACTCTACAATACATCATCACACTCTACAATACGTCATCACACTCTACAATACGTCATCACAATCTACAATACGTCACCACACTATACAATACGTCATCACACTCTACAATACATCATCAAACTATACAATACGTCATCACACTCTACAATACGTCATCACACTCTACAATACATCATCACACTCTACAATACATCATCACAGTCTACAATACGTCATCACACTATACAATACATCATCACACTCTACAATACATCATCACACTCTACAATACGTCATCACACTCTACAATACATCATCACACTCTACAATACGTCATCACACTCTACAATACGCCATCACGCTCTACAATACGTCATCACACTCTACAATACGTCATCACACTCTACAATACATCATCTCACTCTGCAATACATCATCACAGTCTACAATACGTCATTACACTCTACACTACTTCATCACACTCTACAATACGTCATCGCACTCTACCATACGTCATCACACTCTACAATACATCATCACACACTACAATACATCATCACACACTACAATACATCATCACACTCTACAATACGTCATCACAGTCAACAATACGTCATCACACTCTGCAATACGTCATCACACTCTACAAACGTCCACACGTACATACATCATCACACTCTACAATCGTCATCACATCTCAATAGTCATCACACTCTAATACGTCCACCACACTCTACAATACGTCATACACTCTACAATACTCATCACCCTCACAATACGTCATCCACTTACAATACTCATCACACTCTAAATACTCATCACAACTACAATACGTCATTCCTCTACAACATACACGTCATACACTACAATACACATACACTTACAATACATCATCACACACACAATACACCTCATCACATACATCTACACTTACAATACATCATCACACTCTACAATACATACATCACAACACATCTATCAACTTACAATCATCATCACTGTACAATACATCATTCAACACTACAATACGTCATCACATCTCACAAACATCATCACCTCTACAATACATCATCACTCACAATATCCACACTCTACAATACGTCATCACCACTCTACAATACGTCATCACACTCTACAATACATCATTACACTCTACAATACATCATTACACTGTACAATACATCATCACACTCTACAATACGTCATCACACTCTACAATTCGTCATCACACTCTACAATACGTCATCACACTGTACAATACATCATCACACTCTACAATACGTCATCACAATCTACAATACGTCATCACACTCTACAATACATCATTACACTCTACAATACATCATTACACTCTACAATACATCATCACACACCACAATACGTCATCACACTCTACAATACGTCATCACACTCTACAATACGTCATCACACTCTACAATACGTCATCACACTCTACAATACATCATCACACTCTACAATACATCATCACACTCTACAATACATCATCACACTCTACAATACGTCATCACACTCTACAATACGTCATCACACTCTACAATACATCATCACACTCTATAATACGTCATCACACTCTACAATACATCACACACTCTAATAAGTCATTACATTCAGACAAGTATAACACGACATCTATATATATATCGTAGTAACACGACACATCTAAATATGTATCGAGTAAACACACACATAGTATATTAATAG
Source organism: Pecten maximus (assembly GCF_902652985.1). Classification (NCBI taxonomy): domain Eukaryota; kingdom Metazoa; phylum Mollusca; class Bivalvia; order Pectinida; family Pectinidae; genus Pecten; species Pecten maximus. The sequence continues at coordinate 15,699,664 of NC_047024.1, forward strand.
GTAGTACATGACAATATCACATTAGTATGGTAGTAACACCTGACATATATCATTAGAATAGGTAGTAACACGTACATTACATCATTCTCTATGGACATCAGTAACAGGACATTATCATTTGTAACAGTAGTAACACGACATTTATCATTTGTATGGTTGTAACACGACATTTATCATTAGTATGGTGTAACACGACATATATCATTAGTATGGTAGTAACACGACATTTATCATTTGTATGGTAGTAACACGACATTTATCATTTGTATGGTAGTAACACGCGACATTTATCATTAGTATGGTAGTAACACGACATCAATCATTAGTATGTTGTCATAATATATTACCGTTGTGGTAAACACATATACATACTTAGTTTATTCATTAGTCATGCTTAATGATTCCATTAGAACAAAAACTATTCATTTTTAAATAAAATCTCGACGTTGCAGGCATACCTCCACTGACAGTCAGCTGAGTTGTCCCACTCTGTGCTGTCCCGAATTGATTTGTGGCTGTACATTGGTAGGTTCCACTGTCAGTTGTCAAGGCACCGGTGATGACAAGGTTCGTCGAGGTGGTAGTGCCTCCACTGTATCTACTGTTGCTTGTGATTTGAACCTGTTGATAAACGCTGCCTACAAGTTTCTGCCAGGTAACTCCGGTTTGGAATGGATTGGAGTTTACGTTACAGACAAGAGTAATGGATCCACCAGAGTTTGTCGCATACGTTGGCTGGGGTATAGACACGCTAGGAGCAGCTTAAAATAGAAAATCATCAAAGTATTATGACGTCTTTAGTGTCGTTTAATACTGATGTAAATCAACATTTGCTCCAAACCGACGGAGAAATCCATCATCCTAAAACTACGTCATCACACTCTACAATACATCACCACTCTACATTACATCACTACTCTACAATACATCACCACTCTACAATACGTCACCACAATCTACAATACATCACCGCACACAACAATACATCATCACACACAACAATACGTCATCACACTCTACAATTCATCATCAAACTCTACAATACGCCATCACATTCTACAATACATCACCACTCTACAATACGTCACCACACTCTACAATACATCACCACTCTACAATACGTCACCACACTCTACAATACATCATCACACTCTACAATACATCATCACACTCTACAATACGTCATCACACTCTACAATACGTCATCACACTCTACAATACGTCATCACACTCTACAATACATCATCACACTCTACAATACGTCATCACACTCTGATATACATCACCACTCTACAATACGTCACCACACTCTACAATACATCATCACACTCTACAATTCGTCATCACACTCTACAATACGTCATCACACTCTACAATACGTCATCACACTCTACAATATGTCATCACACTCTACAATATGTCATCACACTCTACAATACGTCATCACACTCTACAATACGTCATCACACTCTACAATACGTCATCACACTCTAAAATACATCATCACACTCTACAATATGTCATCACACTCTACAATATGTCATCACACTCTACAATACGTCATCACACTCTACAATACGTCATCACACTCTAAAATACATCATCACACTCTACAATACGTCATCACACTCTAAAATACGTCATCACACTCTACAATACGTCATCACACTCTACAATACGTCATCACACTCTACAATACGTCATCACACTCTACAATACGTCATCACACTCTACAATACGTCATCACACTCTACAATACATCATCACACTCTACAATACGTCATCACACTCTGCAATACGTCATCACACTATACAATATATCATCACACTCTACAATATGTCATCACACTCTACAATACGTCATCACACTCTACAATACGTCATCACACTCTGCAATACGTCATCACACTATACAATATATCATCACACTCTACAATACGTCATCACACTCTACAATACGTCATCACACTCTACAATACGTCATCACACTCTACAATACGTCATCACACTCTACAATACGTCATCACACTCTGCAATACGTCATCACACTATACAATACGTCATCACACTCTACAATACGTCATCACACTCTACAATATGTCATCACACTCTACAATACGTCATCACACTCTACAATACATCATCACACTCTACAATACGTCATCGCTCGACAATACACTGGGCAATTCGTTACGTCAGTATTGATAGTGATTCTGATTCTATTCATGAACGGACACATTAGAAAAGCATACACAAAACACAAATTTCTAGTTGCTTTCAGCGCTGGATTAATGCAAGCTGGCAGAAGCATTACTTATTTTATAGACAGGAATTTTAGCGAGGCATTCACATTCAATATAATTATTTCATATTGAAAGTTCAATTCAAAATTAGGTCTTCAATCTAAATAATGTCATAAGGCAAATTATCCTCGACGTTAGGTTTTTCTTACTTCCAGTGACTGTAAGCTGGGTTGTTGAACTAGTTGAAGTCCCTATGGAGTTTGTTGCTGAACATCTGTAGGTTCCACCGTCATTGGTTTCAGCGTTTGTGATAACTAATGATGGTGACGCTGTGGTTCCTCCGTTGTACCTACTATTACTTGTGATTGGTACTTCCTGATAGAAACTGTTAACTAGTTTCTCCCAAATGACGTTACTTTGGAATGGATCAGCGTTTACATTGCATTGAAGGGTTATCGACCCTCCAAAACCAGCAGAATACGCAGACTGGCCAACGGCCACGCTCGGTACAGCTTAAAATACAATAAAGCATTTAGCACTCGCTGTACGATTAACATTTGCATCAAATCAAGACGAAATGTTGTGAAATCATTTAAAACATTTATAGCAAGCTAAAGTTTGGGCAGGCACTTTCATTATATCATAAAGAAGATGCTTGAATATGTGTCATCATGGATAGTTACTCAAAATGCAGAAGGCAGATGATTAAAATTCAGCATGGATCAATGCATACCATGAAATGAAGTGACCTGATTTTTATGGTGTTATTGTGGAAAATCTAAAACTAGGTTAAATTCGTCAAAATACTTAATGAATGATTTGCTTGAAATGGATTGTCCTATCAGAATGTTGTATTGACTTAATTTGTAGCTGTATAGGTTAAATTTTAACTCAATTGTGAAATACAATTTCTAGATGAAAGCATATAATAATAAAGAGTATATTGCAGCCAATAGTATAGAAATCAGTTGTGTAAATACTAAAACAATCAATAGTGCACTGATACCAGAACTAAAATGAAGCTAAATAGTGTCATAACATATGTATTCTTAATGTTCTAATCCTACAGAGTGCTCTTCAAGTGATTTCAGCCTGGGATCCGTAACGTCTGAAAAATACTCAGTTATCGTGACATAACGCGCCTTATCAAACCGACTTTTCTTATGTACTGGAATAGAACTGGGCTGGACGCCAGGGGCTAGGCAGCTCAAATAGTTCCGTTTAGAGTGAGGTGGTCTCGGGTTCGAGTTCCGATCAGGGCCCAGTTATTCAAATGGTGATTAAGCTAATCACAATTTACCAAACAATTTTAAAATCCTGATAAAATCATTTTTGGTAAAACTAACTCCACAAATTTTTTTGAAATTATAACACACCTCAGTTTCTTCCTACTTGCCTATTTTAAGGAATATACACAAGAAGGTTCTGAAGTCAAGGCGAAATGAGATTTTCACAGATCAAGGGATAAAGCTAAACAACTTTTGAACAACTGGGCCCTGCTCGTTACATTTTCCTATCATTCTACATTTGGCGCCAACCCAACTTAACACCAACTTAAGTTTAAGGCTGTAAAGAGTAGCTTGCGTGTCTTCATTGTTGAAGACTTTTAAGAAGGGGGGGGGGGGGGGGGGGGGGGTAGGGGCAGTATAGGAACTGTAGCCAGGCCAGGCAGCTCAAATAGTTAGAGCGTTCGTCTGGAGATCGGAGGTCCCCGGTTCGAGTCCAGACTTAGCTGTTGAATTTTTCGATAACCTTTTACGTATATTATACCATAGGCAAACTAATTGATATCATCAGATACAATCTGACTGAATAGTGGTCTTTAGCTTTAGATACAATAGGATGTTCATTCTTGACCGTTTTCAATATGATCCCATCTGGCGAGGCTTTGGTGTTAGGATCTAATCATGTTGCTTAAAGCCAAAATGTAAAAAAAGAAAAAAAACAATGCCAAACGAAACAAAACCTTATCAGTGAATCCTGATTTAACCAGCAACCTCGCATATACTCTCGATAATAATTTAGCCAGGGAAATCATATGCATCAAATCATTTTCCCAAATTGGTATCTGTGTGGATGAAAATTTGAGCACTCGGCCAAATTCACTTTATATGGCCAAAAAAATGCTAACAGATAAGTTACTGCCCGTAAAGATTATCATTTGCTCTCGATAAACCATATTAAGATGGGTGTATAACTGGGGAAAAATAAATATTTCTAGCGCTATTTTTTTTAAAGATTATATCAATCGTGAGGTTTTTCTTACTTCCAGTGACTGTAAGTTGGGTTGTTGAGCTAGTTGTAGTACCAATGGAGTTTGTCGCTGTGCATCTGTAAGTTCCACTGTCAGTTGTTAAAGCGCCATTAATTGCTAAGGATGGCGATGTTGTGGTTCCCCCACTGTATCTACTGTTAATGGCGATCTGTACTGTCTGATAGACATTGTTAACGACTTTCTCCCATAGTATGTTTGTTTGGAATGGATCGGCGTTAACATTACACGCAATAATAATGAACCCGCCAGAGGTTGTAGAATAGAAAGCTTGGCCAACACTCACGCTTGGTACAGCTTGAAATACAATAAAGCATTTTATAATTACACCAAGACGATATACAAACTAAGATGCAAAGAGCCTCGATGAAAGATATAGGTAGCTGTATGGATAGTAGTATTTCAAAGCTGATATAGGCTAACTATAAAATGCCATTTCGGATGAAATATCGATTGCGAATAAGAATAAGAAGCATCTAACTGATACATGTTTTAAATACATATAGATACACATGTAGATATTGTTGATAGCATCACTTTATTTGCCTTACATAACATAGCAATTAGAGAGAGAGAAGAATGTGGTAACTTTAGTGCCGGTGTTAACATTTAGGAACTGAGAAAATTTATCTGAAAAATTGCGTTATGCCGAAAAGGCATAATAAGTCTTAACTCCACCATCATTTTTCGTCATTTTAATGATTTTTTAAAGTTTCTTAGAAAGATACATGTACATTAAATGACAGCAACAATTCCGGGTATAAGATAAGAATATGTGTAAATCGATTTAGATACCGATACATTAGAACAAATTATTTCATCTTTATAATGTTGAAATTTTGATAGATGGTTGCTTATATAAAAATTTGGATGAATCAAAGATGCATTAATTAATTTTACCCTGTAATGCGTTATTCTATCGACTACACGATGAATTTTCCACATGTCTGCTTGGACTTGTACAGTCTCAATTTTCGAGTATTCCTGTCTATAGATCTAATACCAAGTATTTGGCGGTAGGTAGCGTTAAATGTATATTACATAGCAGGTTAGTAAATACAGATTGAATGGAAATATAGAAATATATAAATGGAAATATATTTTCTTTATATTTCATTTCAGCAGGGCTATTGACGCAAGAATATACAATTTATAGAAGACATTTTTAATTGCTCTTCGGAAAGCAGTGAGAACAATCTAAGGGAAAAGTTGCAATTTTCAAAGATTTCTGAAATACAGATGGTGTTAGATTTGCCTTACTTCCACTGACAGTTAGCTGAGTTGTCCCACTCTGTGATGTCCCGAATTGATTTGTAGCTGTACATTGGTAGGTTCCACTGTCAGTTGTCAAGGCACCGGTGATCACAAAGTTCGGCGAGGTGGTAGTGCCTCCACTGTATCTACTGTTGCCTGTGATTTGGACCTGCTGAAAAACGCTGCCTACAAGTTTCTGCCAAGTAACTCCAGTTTGGAATGGATTTGAACTTATGCTACAGGTAAGTGTAACAGTACCACCAGAGTTTGTCGCATAGGTTGGTTGGGGAATGGATACTGTCGGTGGATCTTCAAATACAAAACAAGCAAAAATCATATATTTCATAGAGACAGATTAACAACTACATAATAGCAAAATATATTCTCTCATATTGTGTGTAATATTGCATGTAGAATATATCCAGTTTGACATTTGTCGTTTTATTATCACTATTTGATAACCAGGATCGTTCGATACCCAAATCAATGGTCATCGTCAAGACTCGGTTAACTATTCAATAACCAGGGCGTACCCATACCCAAATCAATGGTCATCGTCCAGACTCGTTTTTTGTTAACTATTCAGTAACCATAATATACTCATACCTAAATTAAGAGTCATCGTCCAAACTCGGTTAACTATTCAGTAACCATAATATACTCATACCTAAATTAATAGTCATCGTCCAAACTCGGTTAACTATTCAGTAACCATAATATACTCATACCTAAATTAACAGTCATCGTCCAGACTCGGTTAACTATTCAGTAACCATAATATACTCATACCTAAATTAACAGTCATCGTCCAAACTCGGTTAACTATTCAGTAACCATAATATACTCATACCTAAATTAACAGTCATCGTCCAGACTCGGTTAACTATTCAGTAACCAGGATGTAACCATACCTAAATTAACAGTCATCGTCCAGACTCGGTTAACTATTCAGTAACTAGTATCTACCCATACCTAAATTGATAGACTTTTCGTAAACTCCGTCAACTATATAAAACTTGCACATAAACCAAGTAACATAAGATTCAAGAGATCTGATGCTGTCCACATGTATACATGGTTTTGCTCTTCATGAGCTGTTAAACTGACCACCGGCCAATTTCCTTCGAAATTGACCACTTTTATCATTTGATAAGTGAAGTTGAAACCATATACTGAACACCGTCCTTATACCTATACCTAGCCTCCCATTAACCCAAACAAGACCCACACAATCCAATTTAACTTGTTTTAATTTTCACGATGCCAGAATAATGCATAATAAAAAAATTCATAAAGGATAGGTTTTTCACGTGTGAAACGGACATAAACTTTCTCTGAAATTTGTTCTTTGTGAGTTTATCAGAATCTGTGCTCGAAAGCAGCAGCAACAACAATAGTTACAGTATGAACTATTGTGCAAAAACTCATACTGTAAATTATTTCATCAGCGGTGCTCAATTTTTGCAGATCGAGGCAAAAAGGTTTCGCGGTCATCAAGATATACATAGATATGAATCGTACTGACTTTATATTTACAAGAATGTTTGTTATATTTGCATTCATTTATGTAATTGTCGACACATCGGTTCTAAATTTCAAGAACTTTACTAGCCAGGATTGACCTTCATTTGTATAACAGGTGCCGCCGATGACCTTCATGATTAAACTTCATTTGTATAACAGGTGCCGCCGATGACCTTCAGGATTGACCTTCATTTGTATAACAGGTGCCGCCGATGACCTTCAGGACTGACCTTCATTTGTATAACAGGTGCCGCCGATGACCTTCAGGACTGAACTTCATTTGTATAACAAGTGCCGCCGATGACCTTCAGGACTGACCTTCATTTGTATAACAAGTGCCGCCAATGACCTTCAGGATTGACCTTCATTTGTATAACAGGTGCCGCCGATGACCTTCAGGATTTATCTTTATTTGTATAACAAGTGCCGCCGATGACCTTCAGGATTGACCTTCATTTGTATAACAGGTGCCGCCGATGACCTTCAGGATTGACCCTCATTTGTATAACAGGTGCCGCCGATGACCTTCAGGACTGACCTTCATTTGTATAACAGGTGCCGCCGATGACCTTCAGGACTGAACTTCATTTGTATAACAAGTGCCGCCGATGACCTTCAGGACTGACCTTCATTTGTATAACAAGTGCCGCCAATGTCCTTCAGGATTGACCTTCATTTGTATAACAAGTGCCGCCGATGACCTTCAGGACTGACCTTCATTTGTATAACAGGTGCCGCCGATGACCTTCAGGACTGAACTTCATTTGTATAACAAGTGCCGCCAATGACCTTCAGGATTGACCTTCATTTGTATAACAGGTGCCGCCGATGACCTTCAGGATTTATCTTTATTTGTATAACAAGTGCCGCCGATGACCTTCAGGATTGACCTTCATTTGTATAACAGGTGCCGCCGATGACCTTCAGGATTGACCCTCATTTGTATAACAGGTGCCGCCGATGACCTTCAGGACTGACCTTCATTTGTATAACAGGTGCCGCCGATGACCTTCAGGACTGAACTTCATTTGTATAACAAGTGCCGCCGATGACCTTCAGGACTGACCTTCATTTGTATAACAAGTGCCGCCAATGTCCTTCAGGATTGACCTTCATTTGTATAACAAGTGCCGCCGATGACCTTCAGGACTGACCTTCATTTGTATAACAGGTGCCGCCGATGACCTTCAGGACTGAACTTCATTTGTATAACAAGTGCCGCCAATGACCTTCAGGATTGACCTTCATTTGTATAACAAGTGCCGCCGATGACCTTCAGGACTGACCTTCATTTGTATAACAGGTGCCGCCGATGAAGCGGAAAGCGCCTGCTCTTTTAGAACACAGCACTTTCTTTGCAATTGTTCTTCTTGTAACAACATATTTTTTCATATTTTGCCCCAGTTTTATAGTTATGTAAACTTTTATTTTATCTATTTTACAGCGAATATTTTCAACTAATATTTATCAGGACTGTTAGCCCGGACGGACCGGATGCAAGTGATTGATATAGATTGAATTAGATTTTATTGTTTAATGTCGTTACCCTTCCTTTGTCTGTATAATACATCATATTATATATATTTTTTTTCTTTTTTTACTTTTCTAAGATTAACTTGAGATGTAAAATTGTAGTTACTTCCAGTGACGGTCAGCACAGTTGTTGAACTTGTTGTGGTCCCGAATTGATTAAATGCTTCACATGTGAAAGTTCCTCCGTCGCTTGTTTGGGCATTCGTGATAGAAAAAGATGGCGAAGTCGTCGTTCCTCCGCTGTATCTGCTGTTGCTTGTGATTAGAACTTGTTGATAGACAGTGCCAGCTAGTTTTCGCCAGATGACACTAGTTACGGAGCTGCCTGAGTTTACATTACAAACAAGTGTAACTACCCCACCAATCCCAACAGAATAGGCCGACTGTCCAACAGAAACAATCGGCGGACCTTAAAACACAAATGTATAACAGTTAATATCACCATGCGAAATATAACTTCCTGTTTCATAATATTACTATTATCAGCGCGTTTTCAAATTTCTTCAACAACCTTCAACTTAGAGTAATATTTTCAAAGACATTGTCTTGTTGAATTGAATTTTCTTGTATTTCACATGAACCTCCTCATTGACTTGAATTGGGAAAATATAACGATCATCTAGAAAGGTAAGAAAACATTAACTTCATCAATATAATCTAAATGCAAAACAAATTTTGGTTTCAGTGGGGTTTTTTTTATTTGTTTGGGTTTTTTTCATACTTAAAATCGTAACATTCTATGTTGTAAAACCTATTCAACGGGCCAACGTCAATGTCTATGACGCTAACTCTTTTAGAACATTCAACTTTCTTAATGCAGCTGTATATATTTGTTCCCATTTTGCCGTTGTTTTATGCTCTAATTACGGTTGTTATTGTTTGACGTACGCTACATTGGATTTTGTTTAAATTATTTCGAAATTTTTGCATGATGAATGTATATATTTCAAATGTAATTCAACATTCCCATGGAAGGAAATGTGTAACAAACGAAAAAGAAAACTATCCGAACTTTTCTAATATCAACGTGAGATCAGATATTTTACTAACCAGTGATGGTCAGCAGAGTTGTTAAACTTGTTGCGGATCCGAATTGATTAGATGCTAAACACCTGAAAGTTCCACCGTCACTTATTTGGGCGTTAGAGATTAAAAAAGATGGCGAAGTCGTTGTTCCCCCGCTGTATCTGCTGTTGCTTGTGATTAGAACTTGTTGATAGACAGTGCCAGCTAGTTTTTGCCAGGTGACACTAGTTATGGCGCTGTCAGAGTTTACGTTACAGGCTAGAGTAATTGTCCCACCGGTATTTATAGAATAAGCGGACTGACCCACTGTCGCAGACGGCGGACCTTAACACAGTAAACGGATGAATTGTAGTCAACTCCCCTCACAAAAATACGTCCTTGTTTCATATTAATGCTTAATGTCTTTCTTCAACTTTAAGTAATATTTTCAAATACATTGCCTTGTTGCCTCGACTTATTTCTGATTTCACAGGAACTTCATTTTTGACATGAGATTGGAATATAAAACTTTAAATGATTTTTATTTTCTATTTTACTGAAGAAATCATTGATCTATATCAGACTATCTGGAGGTGACGTCAAACTACAATGTACAAATTTGTGACGTCACAATTACACCTCTTAGATATTTCATACTCGAAAAACGTCATGGCATATGAATAGCGCAACAATACAACTATAAATATACATTACGTCACCATTCAAGTAGATGTGATACTTACTTCCGGTTACAGTCAGAGTAATGGGCAGACCTTGACCTGGTCCAGCAGCATTTACAGCACCACAGGTGTAGGTGCCAGCGTTTGCACTGCTTACACTGGTAATAGTAAGAGACGGGTTAGCGGTAGTTGATCCAGTATAACCATTTGTAGCGGAATTGATATTGGTTGTAGCCCCGCCAGCCGAAGGGACGAACAGCCAGGTCACGGACGTCACTGCCGGGTTAGCGGATTGTATGCTACATTGAAGTGTTATAGAAGTTCCGATGTTGGCGGTGACACTTGTTGTTGGGGTGGACAACACCGGAACGGCTGGAATACCAATACACCCAATCGTGAACATTTCCTTTCGTTATAACAATGTAAATGTTAATTACCTTGCAATTATTATAAAGTATTATCTCCCCCTGATAAACTTTGATTGGGTAAGCATTACGTGGTGAGTATTACCTCCCCTTTATAGTGTAGGACTAGTGTCATTATTACGTTGTGAATATTACCTTCCTTTGGTAGTGTAGGACTAGTGTCATTATTACGTTGTGAGTATTGCCTCCCCTTTATAGTGTAGGACTAGTGTCATTATTATGTTGTGAGTGTTACCTCCCCTTTATAGTGTAGGACTAGTGTCATTAGTACGTTGTGAGTATTACCTCCCCTTGGTAGTGTAGGACTAGTGTCATTATTACGTTGTGAGTATTACCTCCCCTTGATAGTGTAGGACTATTGTCATTATTACGTTGTGAGTATTACCTCCCCTTGATAGTGTAGGACTAGTGTCATTATTACGTTGTGAGTATTACCTCCCCTTGGTAGTGTAGGACTAGTGTTATTATTACGTTGTGAGTATAACCTCCCCTTGGTAGTGTAGGACTAGTGTCATTATTACGTTATGAGAATTACCTCCCCTTGGTAAATTAGGACTAGTGTCATTATTACGTTGTGAATGTTACCTCCCATTGGTAGTGTAGGACTAGTGTCATTATTACGTTGTGAGAGTTACCTCCCCTTGGTAAATTAGGACTAGTATCATTATTACGTTGTGAGTATTACCTCCCCTTGGTAGTGTAGGACTAGTGTCATCATTACGTTGTGAGTATTACCTCCCCTTTATAGTGTAGGACTAGTGTCATTATTACGTTATGAGAATTACCTCCCCTTGGTAGTGTAGGACTAGTGTTATTATTACGTTGTGAGTATTACATCCACTTGGTAGTGTAGGACTAGTGTCATTATTACGTTGTGAGTATTACCTCCCCTTTATAGTGTAGGACTAGTGTTATTATTACGTTGTGAGTATTACATCCACTTGGTAGTGTAGGACTAGTGTCATTATTACGTTGTGAGTAGTACCTCCCTTTGGTAGTGTAGGACTAGTGTCATTATTACGTTGTGAGTATTACCTCCCCTCGGTAGTGTAGGACTAGTGTTATTATTACGTTGTGAGTATTACATCCACTTGGTAGTGTAGGACTAGTGCATTCATTACGTTGTGAGTATTACATCCACTTGGTAGTGTAGGATTAGTATCATTAGTACGTTGTGAGTATTACGTCCCCTTAGTAGTGTAGGACTAGTGTCATTATTACGTTGTGAGTATTACGTCCCCTTGGTAGTGTAGGACTAGTGTTATTATTACGTTGTGAGTATTACCTCTTCTTGGTAGTGTAGGACTAGTGTCATTATTACGTTGTGAGTATTACCTCTTCTTGGTAAATTAGGACTAGTGTCATCATTACGTTGTGAGTATTACCTCTTCTTGGTAGTGTAGGACTAGTGTCATTATTACGTTGTATTACCTCCCTTTGGTAGTGTAGGACTAGTGTCATTATTACGTTGTGAGTATTACCTCCCCTTGGTAGTGTAGGACTAGTGTTATTATTACGTTGTGAGTATTACCTCTTCTTGGTAGTGTAGGACTAGTGTCATTATTACGTTGTGAGTATTACCTCCCCTTGGTAGTGTAGGACTAGTGTTATTCATTACGTTGTGAGTATTACCTCCACTTGGTAGTGTAGGACTAGTGTCATCATTACGTTGTGAGTATTACCTCCCCTTGGTAGTGTAGGACTATTGTCATTATTACGTTGTGAGTATTACGTCCCCTTAGTAGTGTAGGACCAGTGTTATTATTACGTTGTGAGTATTACATCCACTTGGTAGTGTAGGACTAGTGTCATTAGTACGTTGTGAGTATTACGTCCCCTTAGTAGTGTAGGACTAGTGTTATTATTACGTTGTGAGTATTACCTCTTCTTGGTAGTGTAGGACTAGTGTCATTATTACGTTTTGAGTATTACCTTCCCTTGGTAGTGTAGGACTAGTCATTATTACGTTGTGAGCGTTACCTTCCCTTAGCAGTGAAAAGCTCATGTCATCAGCAAAAACAAAATAACATATGCAACAAAAGGCTTTATCCAATACTCGCACGAAATAAGAAAAATAATTAATTAAATTTAACTTCAAAAAGAAGTCATCTCATTTTGTATTTGGAATCAATGCAGTAAAGCTAAAGCATAAATAGAACCTCAATCATTAAATATTTTGATGATTTGTGTTTTTATATAAAAAATATTTCATCACTGTGACTTTAAATTAATGATAATGTGTTCTCATACATACATCCGGTTACTGTGAGTGTTGCACCAGTTGTCTGTGCTGAACCAAAGGCATTTGTTGCTCCACACACGAAAGTTCCAGCGTCTGCCAGAACGAGGTTAGCTATTAGGAGAGATGGCGTTGCAGTATTTCCATTTTGGTACTTGGAACCGTCAATGGTGATGGTGGCAGAATTTTTCGTCCAGACAACTGAGGTGGCGCCAGGATTGGCGGAAATCACACAACCAATCGTAACCGATCCTCCTACATCCTGCGTGTAGGAAGTTTGAGGATGCTGTACAACAGGGGCCGCTAAACAAATAGTAAAGAAATGTCAAACTTTATTTTAAAAAATGTATAATGGAAGCTATCGAATGTTTACAGCGGGATTGGGAGGAGGTGGGGAGGGGTGGAGAGGTGGGGATCGAGGGGTGGGGAGGGGTGGAGAGGTGGGGAGGGGGTGGGGTAGGGGTGGAGAGGTGTGGGGAGGGTGGAATATAACTGAATCTCAACACAACACAAAAGTTAATATACTGAATGTGTTTAATTCTTTCCAAAGTAGAAGTTATAATTGTATCTAAAAGCAACGAAGCTTTATTAAAGTGACTTAAGCACGCTAACTAGAAAACAAAATATAGGTGGTCTGAGATTGACTGCTGTAGTCAACAGGTGTTTTGGTCAACATATAGTCAACAGGTGTTTTGGTCAGCGTGTAGTCAACACGTGTTTCTGTCAGCGTGTAGTCAACACGTGTTTCTGTCAGAGTGTAGTCAACACGTGTTTCTGTCAGCGTGTAGTCAACACGTGTTTCTGTCAGCGTGTAGTCAACACGTGTTTCTGTCAGAGTGTAGTCAACACGTGTTTCTGTCAGCGTATAGTCAACAAGTGTTTCTGTCAGCGTGTAGTCAACACGTGTTTCTGTCAGCGTGTAGTCAACACGTGTTTCGGTCAGGTGTAGTCAACAGGTGTTTCTGTCAGCGTGTAGTCAACAGGTGTTTCGGTCAGCGTGTAGTCAACAAGTGTTTCTGTCAGCGTGTAGGCAACAAGTGTTTCTGTCAGCGTGTAGTCAACAAGTGTTTCTGTCAACGTTTAGTCAACACGTGTTTCTGTCAGCGTGTAGTCAACACGTGTTTCTGTCAGCGTGTAGTCAACAGGTGTTTCGGTCAGCGTGTAGTCAACACGTGTTTGTGTCAGCGTGTAGTCAACACGTGTTTCTGTCAGCGTGTAGTCAACAAGTTTTTCTGTCAGCGTGTAGTACACACGTGTTTCAGTCAGCGTGTAGTCGACAAGTGTTTCTGTCAGCGTGTAGTCGACAAGTGTTTCTGTCAGCGTGTAGTCAACACGTGTTTCGGTCAGCGTGTAGTCAACAAGTGTTTCTGTCAGCGTGTAGTCAGCACTTGTTTCTGTCAGCGTGTAGTCAACAAGTGTTTCTGTCAGCGTGTGGTTAACAGGTGTTTCTGTCAGCGTGTAGTCAACACGTGTTTCTGTCAGCGTGTAGTCAACACGTGTTTCTTTTAGCGTGTAGTCAACAAGTGTTTCTGTCAGGTGTAGGCAACACGTGTTTCTGTCAGCGTGTAGTCAACATGAGTTTCTGTCAGCGTGTAGTCAACACGTGTTTCTGTCAGTTGTAGTCAACACGTGTTTCTGTCAGCGTGTAGTCAACACGTGTTTCTGTCAGCATGTAGTCAACAGGTGTTTCGGTCAGCGTGTAGTCAACACGTGTTTCGGTCAACGTGTGGCAAACACGTGTTTCGGTCAACGTGTGTCAAACACGTGTTTCTGTCAGCGTGTTGTCAACAGGTGTTTCTGTCAGCTTGTAGTCAACAGGTGTTTCGGTCAAGGTGTGGCAAATACGTGTTTCGGTCAGCGTGTAGTCAACATGTGTTTCGGTCAGCATTTGACAAAAACTATGTGTCAGAGGCATTATTTGACCAATACCATGTTCCGAATCATTTGTGTCTATTCGGACAATAAAATGTATTCTATGTCAAACATTCTTACCATTCGGCGTTGACACTGTAAGAAAAGTCAAATCACTCTGTCCAATTTGTGATGTGGCTGTCCCTGCAAAGCACCTGTAACTTCCTGTATCGTCGTTGGTCAAGCTGGTGATGGTCAGGGACGGGTTGGTACCGATTGGAAACGAGTACTTTCCGCCATTTGTTATAGTAATCGCAGAGCCACCGCGGTCACGATACCAAAACGCCGAGGTGATGGCCGCTGTGGAGGAGACGGAACAGACCAGAGTAACGCTGCCTCCTGGAACACCACTATATGCGGCCTGTGTAACGGAGACGGTTGGCGCTGATAAAGAAAAAAAAAAGACCGAGATAAAAAGTAACTAAAATAGATAAAACAAGGGTGTAGTACGAACAAGAAATGTGTATTTGTATATAGGATCTTAAAAACGTTGAAGAATAATAAAACCTGGTGTTCTGAAAGGATGGACGGAACTTACCACCCGCCATGATGATGATGATGATGATGATTTATGTGATATCAAAAAGTTTCTTACTTTGCGAAAATACCACTGAAGACAGCGAAAACAGAATCAGCATGCAAGGCAGAACTCTGGGGAGGGATGATGTCCCCATTGTTGTCTCCTTGGTCGTGTTGATTCTTCTTACAACTATGTCAGTTTATCCGGGTTATCCTAGAAGGGAGAAGTGAATAAGATAAATTAGGGGTTAGGGTTTAGAGGTGAGGGTAAGAGATTATGGTAAGGAGTTAATGGTTAGAAGCTAGAGGTAGGGTTAGGTGTTAGGTGTTAGGAGTTAGAGGTTAGGGTTAGGGGTCAAGGGTTAAGGGTTAGGAGTTAGAGGTTAGGGTTAGGAGTTAGGGGGTAGGGTTAGGGGTTGATAGTTAGAGGTTAGGATTAGGGGATAGGAGTTAGAGGTTATGGTTAGGGGCTAGGAGTTAGAGGTTAGGGTTAGGAGTTAGGGGTTAGGGTTTAGAGATTAGGGTAAGAGATTAGGGTTAGATGTTAAGGGTTAGATGTTAGGAGTTAGAGTTACCAGTAACTTAAACATAATAGTGACACCTTAACTCTAACTCAGAATAGGAAAACAAAATGACGATACCAACAGGGCACATATAAATTAACACGGTGGCCCTTAAAAAGGCACAGGGAGGATGAGACCATGCGTTCAGGGGGGATCAGCGTTTTACTTTTTATATGAGAACGAAATCGAAAATAAAATAAAACAAAATAAAAGATGTATATGTTAGGTGGCTGCGAAGAGATAAGAAAGGTAGTCTGGTTTTAATCTATCGATATAGTCAATTCTGTGTTAATCTATTTTCCCTATAGTATAATATTTTGATGATTTATAATTATTAGGTTTCTTAATTTTAATTTTATAATGAATTACTGTTATGAACTAAAAATAGAGTTAAGAACATCCCAGCTTCTTCGGAGGAAGTGTGATATTCATTTGATACCATAATGCCATCAGCGTCTCTTTGTCACTGTTCTATTCAAATCCTTTTATCAATTTAACCATTATTCATAGACAATCAGTGTTATACCTTCGACACAGAGTACTATTGTCAATTGAAAATGAGAGTAGGCTGGTTAATATTGCATGTGCCAAAAGCTATATATCATGCACTATAATAAATCTAGAAAATATTGGACTGCTTTTAAAAAAAAAAAATAGATTAATTGTAAAATCAATTAATTTCATCCCGGAGAAATGATCTTATATTCTATATATATATAGTCTCTGTGTAACTTAAGATCTTGTAACAGATCATATTCAAGACCCGGTTAATTATATTCATTTTCTAATTAGATCTGTTACTAAACCGTATTGCCGTTTTATACGTTATTGTGAGAAGTAGTGAGTGTCCTGCCAGCGATGACGTATCATTAAGCTTGATATTGAACCTTTTTTAATCTTATATAACACTTATAATTCAGTTTTCTTTCAAGTGATTTACCTGAAATACGAGTGTTATCTTAATGCTATCTTATTTCCTTCGCGCGTATTACAAAAACACATTTCTTTGACGTCAATTTGAACGCAATCTACCGTGAAGAAAGTTTGACGTGTTTCACGGTTCAATGTCCTTTTAAACGTACAATCTTACAATGAAATCTAAATGTTCGTATGAACTTTAAAAGCTCTAATATCATGAGACACGCTTCATGCACTATAAACAGGTTTTCCCCACCCAATACATGTGAAAGGGATTCTTCTCTGGACCTAATTTTATAGGCTCATTTTAACTGATGTGACTTTAGCCTTTATAAATGACTAATGACTACAAAAAGGGTATTCTATACCGCTATATCATAGCAATATAACCGTCTTCAAGTGGTTTAAAAATTGTTATCCATGGATAGAGAGAGAGAGAGAGAGAGAGAGAGAGAGAGAGAGAGAGAGAGAGAGAGAGAGAGAGAGAGAGAGAGAGAGAGAGAGTTATGTTGACGAGATAAACGAAGATAAACAAACGAGGTGACGAAGTAAATCTCATATAAAACTGATAATTGATAAAAGAATAATAATTTAGATATAAATATTTATCTATTCAAATAACCTTTAAAGAGGCTTGCCCGCAGAGAGATCAAAAAAATTGGCTAATAGAAAAAGATTTTTAACACATGACAGATTGTTGGAATTGTTGAGTTTTTCATTTTATTTTCCTTATAAAACGCTGAAAAGTGATATTAAAACCTCATTTTTTAAATATGATTTATTAAATCGCAACCCGCAATAAGTTCCCGCTATAAAGTGGAGTCTAATTTGATTGACACATCAAAGAAACAAGCGCGTGCACAGTGCCGCACAGTGATAACTTCAAAGGCAGCGGCGATTTACAAAGAAGATTTGCCGTTATATTCCATACATTTCCCACTCAGGTTGAGTTTTAAAACGTCTTTTAAATACATATTCTGTGATTGTTTTCAAGAAATAAAGTCGGAAAGCCTCTAATTTTGTCACGTAGAAACGTGTACTGAAGTTTATTTAGTGATCGGAGATGTGCCGTTTACCGGTCCGTCTGCGGGTAAGCCTCTTTAATGATCTTTACAAACTATCAACTTCAAGTGTGACTTCGGTATTGAACGGATAATA